>NC_091169.1:16443460-16743460 GCF_040958095.1 Procambarus clarkii | reverse complement strand
CAAGACAGGGAGTGCCAACTATTTAGATTTTGCTTAGTATTGAATAAATTAATTAGCTAGTAATTTGTCTTTTTATTAATTTCCATTTTTGTATATTTATGTGGATTTGTCCGTGTCACGTGGTCCCCACGAGGCCGAGTTGAATTGGGCGCCGATTCTAACACCGAGTCATAATTCAGTATTCCCATTGATTTTTAATTCCACACGTACGATCCAAGGTTATATGCTAGCCTGGTGTAGTGGTGTAGTTTAATAGCCTGGTGTAGTGGCATGGTGTAGTAGCCTGGTACAGTGGTGTGGTGTAGTACCCTGGTGTAGTGGTGTGGTGTAGTAGCCTGGTGTAGTGGTGTGGTGTAGTAGCCTGGTGTAGTGGTGTGGTGTAGTAGCCTGGTATAGTGGTGTGGTGTAGTAGCCTGGTATAGTGGTGCGGTGTAGTACCCTGGTGTAGTGTAGTAGCCTGGAGTAGTGGTGTGGTGTAATAGCCTGGTATAGTGGTGTGGTGTAGTAGCCTGGTGTAATGGTGTGGTGTAGTAGCCTGGTGTAGTGGTGTGGTGTAGTACCCTGGTGTAGTGGTGTGGTGTAGTACCCTGGTGTAGTGGTATGGTGTAGTAACCTGGTATAGTGGCGTGGTGTAACAGCAGCGACCACGTGTTCACAGGATAAGGCCTAATGGCAGACTGCAGGGGCCTCTTGGGATAGTGGCGGTGTTCAAAATCTCAAACTATTCCTCAACATTATAGCATCTGAATTCAGAAATATTTACATCAATTTTTTAGTTTTTAAACCCGTAATAATATTAATGCATTTACATGTCTTATTTCCTTGCTGCATATTTACGACATTTTTTTATATTTACAACATTTCATTTCATAATTTGAAAGCTCTCGCAAGTGTTCGGACACATTCACCCACCGTGACGACCGTTACGGTCCTGACTAAACCGCCCTCCTCATCCCTTACCCTCCACCACCTCACACTACCCTCCACCATCCCACACTATCCTCCACCACCCCACACTACCCTCCACCACCCCACACTACCCTCCACCACCCCACACTACCCTCCACCACCCCACACTACCCTCCATCACCCCACACAACCCTCCACCATCCCACACTACCCTCCACCACCCCACTCTACCCTCCACCATCCCACACTACCCTCCACCACCCCACTCTACCCTCCACCATCCCTCACTACCCTCCACCATCCTACACTACCCTCCACCACCCCACACTACCCTCCACCACCCCACACTACCCTCCACCATCCCACACTACCCTCCACCACCCCACACTACCCTCCACCATCCCACACTACCCTCCACCACCCCACACTACCCTCCACCACCCCACACCACCCTCCACCACCCCACACCACCCTCCACCACCCCACACCACCCTCCACCACCCCACACTACCCTCCACCACCCCACACTACCCTCCTCCACCCCACACTACCCTCTACCACCCCACACTACCCTCCACCACCCCACACCACCCTCCACCACCCCACACCACCCTCCACCACCCCACACTACCCTCCACCACCCCACACTACCCTCCACCACCCCACACTACCCTCCACCACCCCACACCACCCTCCACCACCCCACACTACCCTCCACCACCCCACACTACCCTCCACCACCCCACACTACCCTCCACCACCCCACACTACCCTCCACCACCCCACACCACCCTCCACCACCCCACACCACCCTCCACCACCCCACACTACCCTCCACCACCCCACACTACCCTCCACCACCTCACACTACCCTCCACCACTGCACACTACCCTCAACCTCCCCACACTACCCTCCACCACCCCACACTACCCTGCACCACTGCACACTACCCTCCACCACCCCACACAACCCTCCACCACCCCACACAACCCTCCTCCACCCCACACTACCCTCCACCACCTTACACAACCCTCCACCACCCCACACAACCCTCCACCACCCACACAACCCTCCTCCACCCCACACTACCCTCCACCACCACACACAACCCTCCACCACCCCACACTACCCTCAACCTCCCCACACTACCCTCCACTGCCTAATATATATAGTCTATATATAAACAATGTATACTCTCGTGATTTAGTTCAGTATGGGGTTTAAAGAAAAAACAGCATACCACTGACATACCAATGTTTTATCACAGAAAACGAATTTATCATAAACACATGTATTTGTTTTATAATATGGAAATGCATTCACATAATAGATAACAATATGAATAGCCAAATTTCTGTGAATCCCCTACCATGTTGGAATCTGTTGAAATGAATGAGCAAATGTGCTGGCTGCTGAAGGCGCTGAAGGAAACCACATTGGTTTCATTTTCGGTACAAATGTCCATGGAGATTCAGAATGGAAACAATTATAGTTGAGCATGCAGTGGAGTTTAAGAATCTGTGGTGAGAGTAATGGACACAGCCTTGACAATTATACTTCAGAGAATGTAAACATCTAAGAGTCATTAGAAATATGTGTAGAATAATAAACCCTACATTGTTTGAGTTACGGAAAACGCCATTTGTCATATAGATACTGTTCTTAAAGATTCTCCCATTTTGCACCCGCAAGATAACATATAAGATTTTAAGGGTTGACGAATGTTAATCTTCTTGTTTGATAAACTGTGCACTTGAGACATAGTTAATACGAACACACCAATATATAAGACAACAAAACGTTTTCAGATTCTTTCACCACTTTCCAGCAACATTTACAATTTATATAAATTATTTTAGGGAATAATACATAAATTTTATATTTAAACATGATATCAGTGTTTAGTGGAATGCATAAGAAGTCAAATTGTGTTAAAAAGAGCGATTTTTAGAAAATTTCGAAAACTACTTTTTCTGATCATAGAATAACTAAATGTATTTTGAAGGTTTCATTTAGCCATTAAATATCATTCACAATTTATTAATGAATTTTACAAAAAACACCATAAATTTTATATTTAAACATGTAAAAGCTATTTGTAATACATTAGGAACAAAATAGTTGTAGAAAAACAATTTATTATTAAACCTATGTGGTTGGTTTTTTGGATTAAAAGTTTCTCATAGGCTCTCCTGCACCATTCTCAATGCAAGTCATTCCTACACCTATGGGAAGAGATAGATGAACGATTTCTATACGATTTGTGTTTGCTGGGTAGTTGTTGTGGGTGGTGGTTGTTGTTGTTGATAGTGATGGTTGTTGTGGATAGTGAAGGTTGTTATGGGTGATGCTGGTTGTTGTGGGTGGTAGTGGTTTGCTGGTAGAGGTTATTGGTGGATGTTGTGGATGGTGCTGGTTGTGGTGGTGGTTGTTGTGGGTGGTGGTGGTGGTTGTGGTTGTTGGTGGATTCTTGTATTCACCTAGTTGTGCTTGCGGGGGTTGAGTTCTGCTCTTTCGGCCCTCCTCTCAGCTGTCAATCAACTGTTACTAACTATTTTTTTCCCCACACATACACACACACCCCAGGAAACAGCCCATGACAGCTGACTAACTCACAGGTACCTATTTACTGCTAGGTAACAGGGGCATCAGGGTGAAAAAAAACTCACCCTGAGTTAGTGTTGTTAGTTAGTGTTGGTAGTTGGGTGTGGTGATAGTTGTTGTGGTCGTTGAGTGTGGTAGTTGTTGTTGTGGGTTATGGTTGCGGTGGTTTGCAGATGTTAGGTGGTTGTGGATGTTGGTGGTTATATGTGGTGGTTGTTGTTGTGTGTAGGAGTAGTTATTGATGGTGGTGGGTGGTCGTTGTTGTATGATGTGGTTGATGTGGGTGGTGGTTGATGTAGATGGTGAGTGTGGTTGTTATCGGTGGTAGTGGATGTTTTGTTTTGTGGAGGATGTTGTGGGTGGTGGTAGTTGTTATGGATGTTGGTGGGTTTGTTAGTGGTGGTAGTGGTTGTTGCTGTTGGTGGTGGTTTTTGGTGGTGGTGGTGGGTAGTTGTTTTGGATGTTGGTCGGTTTGTTAGTGGTGGTAGTGGTTGTTGTTGTTGGTGGTGGTGGATAGTTGTTGTTGTGGGTAACTGTTATTGTAGGTGGTTGTTGATGAAGATGGTGGTTGAGATTGTTATGGGTGGTGGAGGTTGTTTTGGGTTGTGGTGGTTGTTGTTATTATTGGTGGTGGTTGTAGTGTGTGGGATTTTGGGTTTTGTGAGTGATGGTGGTTTTTGTTGATGATGCTAGATGTTGTGGGTCGTTGTTGTTCTTGTTGATGGTGATGTTTTTTGGGTGGTTGTGGTTATTAATGGTAGTAGGTGGTGGTTATTGTTGGTGGTGATAGTTGTGGTTAAAGTTTGCGATGGTGGTTGTTGTGAGTGGAGGTAATTGTTGTGGGTGCTGGTGGTTGTTGTGGATGATTGTGATTGTTGGGGATTGTGGTGGTGTTGTGAGTGGTAGTTGTGGTTGATGTTGGTGGTTCTGGTTATTGTGGGTGGTTGTGGTTGTTGTGAGGTTGCGGTTGTTATTACTGATGGTGGTTGTTGTGGGTGAAGGTGGTTGTTGTTACTGATCGTGTTTGTCGTGTTTGGTTTTGGTTGGTTTGGCAGATTGTGGTTGTTGTGTGTGTGTGTGTGGTGTTGCTTGTTTTGAGTGGCTGTGGCTGTTGTTGGTTATGGTGGTTATAGTTGTTGTGGGTGGTGGTTGTTGTTGTGGGTTGTAGTGGTTATTGTGGCAGGGGGTTGTTTTCGTGGGTGGTATAAGTTGTTGTGGATGGTGGTGGTGGTTGGTTTGGGTGATTGTGGTTCTTGTTAGTGGTTGTGGATATTGTGATTGGTGGTAGAAGTTGTAAGTGGTGGTGGTTGTAGCATAAGGTAGTGGTTCTTGTGGTCGATATTTTTTTGTGGGTGGTGTTGGTTGTTGTGGGTGATGTGTCAGGTTCACAAAACTCAATATTAGCCCTATTCACTGTTACTTGGGTCTATTTTCTTGCTGGATGTGGTGTTTCTGACTAAGGTCATTAACCCTCTGTGTCACTCTGTTCATATGGTATAATATACTGCTGATATCCACCTAATCTGAAGGACTTCGTTGCTGAGAAAAGAGTTTCTTCCAAAACGATTATATCTGCTTTCGTACTGATTGCAGCTTCCTGAATGGAGTGGTTTATATTTCCCAGACCTTATATGTTCCACTGCAGTATTCGTAATGGCCAGGTGACGGTTTCGGTTGGTGTTGCCTGTTCTAGTAGAACTCCTCTTCGGAATCGACGTCTATATTCTCCATCTCGCAAGTCGTGTCGCTGCAAATCGGACTGCAATGATTGCTCATGGTCATCCCAGCATTGTTGGAATATGTGCATAACTGTTGTCCATCACTTTGCTGTTGGTATTGTTGGACATCGGACTGCTTGATTGCTCGTGACCGTTTCTTGTGTCGTCGGAATCTGTGCATCTCTGCCATCCAGTATTTCGTTGTTGGTGATGCTTCATATCAGGCTGCATTGATTGTTCGTGCCCGCCTCTTTTGTTGCTGGAACCTGTGCATCTTTGCTATTCAATACTTCTTTGTTAGTGTTGTTGCATATCAGACTACATTGGCTGTTGTCTGTCTCTTGTCTAGAGTGGTCACTGCTTCTTGCAGTTGGTTTTGTGAATGTATATGGTCTGGTGTCTTAACTACTCGACTGTTGTTGGTAATCTTTATGTCTATGTCGCGTTGTTTGTCCTAGTGTGCTTTGTCTTGTCTCAGACTGTCTATTTCTTGCGTAACTGTGGTCTGCTGCACGATCTTATCCATTATTACACAAGTGATTTCTTGAGTCTGTTGTTGTGAGGCGTTCTGCGTCATCTGTAGGCAATTGATAATGGTCTCTGCCATGATCTTCATGATGTTTTTCAGCTGGACTTCAGTAAACCTGTAAATTTGTTGTTAATTACGGAATCAATTGCTTTTTTGCCTTTGTTGTATTTCAGCAACATTTGTGTCAATTTTCTGATTTGGAATTGATAGTTTTATGAAATTTTGCTCTGTGAGAGTGAGTTTGGTTGATACCTGATTCATGGGGTTCTGGGGAGTTCTTCTATTCCCTAAGCCCGGCCCGAGGCCAGGCTTGACTAGTGAGAGTTTGGTCCACTAGGCTGTTGCTTGGAGCGGCCCGCAGGCCCACATACCCACCACAGTCCTGTTGGTCCGGCACTCCTTGGAGGAAACAATCTGCTGGGGATACCTAGATCTAATTCAACTTCGTCTTTGTTGCACGCTAATTTGGCTGCAATGTCTGTCTCATTATGATGGGTTATATTTATGTGTGAAGGTATCCATACAAAGGAGATTCGAGTCCCTTTACTCCGAGCAGCAATTAGGTCATTTATAATTGGGAGTATGAGGTTTTTGCTGTCGATTTTCCAGAAGTTTTCGATTGCTTGAAGAGCAGACTTTGAATCACAAAATATTATTCCTCCTCCAATGCTTTTTAATTTACTGGTAGCTAGTTGTAATGCTGCTAGTTCTGCTTGTGTGTGATATATAACTACTTACACTGCTTAACTCTACGTAATCTACACATATATTTTCATATTACACACCTGCACATATTCTAAAGACACCTACTGACAATTACCCCCCCTTTATCCTCTATACCCAGACCCCCACACACACTGAGTCAGTCCTACACACGATTCCACCTAAGGACTGGTGATGCGCAGCCGGACGACATTCGTGCACCCCCGGGGACCCCCCAGAACCCTTGAGGACTAGACACCTGCACAACACCTGATCAGGGGGCCTAATTGCCTTACCTGATCAGGTGTTGCACACGGTTCTAGTCCTCATTTACACTACTGTTGTTGTGGGGTAGTGGTGGTTTTTGTAACTGATGTTGTTGTTGTGTATGGTCGTGGTTGGTGTGGCAGATTATGGCTGGTGGAGATGTCGTTGTTTGTTGTTGTGGGTGGTGGTGGATGTTGTTACAGGTAGTGTTGGTTGTAGGTGGTGTGGTTGTTGAGACAGGTGGGTGGTTGTTGTGGTTGGTTCTGTTTTTTGTGAGTAGAAGTCGTTCTTATGGGAGGTGGTGGTTTTGTGTGCAGTGGTGTTTTTTTTATTTATTTTTTTCTACCATAGACGTGGCCACACATTTACAATGCTAACCAGCATATATACATTTTCTTCTGTCCTCCATGGACAGGGTTAGAGATGTGTTAAACATATAGTTCAGGGGTTTATTGAACACTCAACCACAGAAGGTGATTCGGTGCTTTTAAAATGCTAAGCTAACCTACATACGTAAATACATAGACACACAGATTTACGTATGCCCTACATAAAGTGTTCGATGTGTCTTTTACATAGTGTCATTAATGTACATTTACAAAGGTGAAATGTAATTCTGATCAGCATCCATATATACTTTATACCCATACATATACATACACACACACATATATATACATATATACACACACATGCATTCACATACATTTGTCTCATTTACTCTGACAGAGTGAGATAGCTGATAAAGAAACTAGTGTGCAATTAAGCACTTAATAACTGAAAGTGATTAAGGTGCTTTTACAAGCTCAGGTTATATAGTTACATCATATACATACATTGTATAATTGATATATTACATGGTCAATCTTGGATACAAGTCCAATATATCATCAAGTGTTCCAGTACTCATATAGTAATTACAGAGTTCAGCATACCTTAGCCCAGGAGGGCGAAAGTCAGTCAGTATGGGACATTCTACAATATAATGTTCAAGAGAGTGCGTGTTTTCTCTTTCACAAAGTTGACACATTGTGTACTCGACATTTGGGTTTTGAGAAAACGCCAGATACGTCTATATCCCAGGCGTATTCTGGCCACTATAACATCACATTGCCGGGTTCTTGTTCTATTAGTCCCATATGTGAATGTCTCCTCACGATATCTATCATAATATTTAATGCTACAACTTTCAGGTCTTTTCGAATTTGTTAGGTATGTGAGATCTTCATTAGATATTTGTTTAAGTATTCTCTTTGTCCCTGCTAATGAAACACCTATATCAATTTCTACCGCTGGTTTTCTACAGGCTGTCTTTGCAAGCATATCAACAGTGTCATGCCTTGAGATGCCAACATGTGATGGTATCCATAGGAATTTAATTTCAAATCTGTTTTCTTTAGCAGCTAAAACATTCATTCGAATATCACTGACTATTTTCTGGGTGTCACTTCTTTGTGCGTTCAATGCCAGGAGTGCACTCTGCGAGTCACAGTATATAAGTCCGCTGACTCTGTCTTTTAAAAATTCAGTGGCAAGGTATATGCCTGCAAGTTCGGTTTGAGTTGTACTTGCCCAGTCATTGACGCGCTTCATTGCTGTATGTACGAGAGAAGATTGTTCAAGTATATTACATGCACATCCGGTACATCGTCCACCTTCTTCTACAGAGCCATCAGTATAGCACTGATACACATCGTTACCCATACTCTGAGTACTTTCAGTGATGCTTTTCAGTGTTAACTGTATTAATAATGTAGAGTGCTGACTATCTTTCTTGGGTGCATTTACAAAATCAACTGATAGATCCCAGTTATCCCATGGAGTAATTGGTTGATTAATCATTAATTGAGTTGGGTACATATTTAATATTTTGATGGAGTTGGCTACCTTGTAGAACCAATATACATAATCAGATTTCGTTCTTCTTCTATAGACCTCAGGTGAGTGCAGCATATTAGAAAGTTTTGGTTGAAGCTTCATGTATTGTCTTGATCTACTCAATGCCTTCACGCCGAAAACTGTGCTAATAGACAAAATTCTCTCACTTATGGTAGGTAATTTTAACTCTGCTCTCATATTAACTATTCTCGTGGACTTTGGAGCCCCAAGGATGAGACGCATAGCTTCATTTTGCAAGGTTTCAAGAGATTTCAGCTCTTTGTCAGTATACAGTGTGAGATGTAGAGCATTGTAGTCAATCACAGAGCGTATAAATGATACGTAAAACATTCTAGCAAGTCTCACGTTAAGTCCATGATTGACACCAACAAGGACCGGCAAGGGCTTTAATCTCTCCCACAGTCTCCTCTTGAGAGAAGAAAGGTACCCAGGGTCGTTAATGGGGACACCAAGGAATCTGTAAAACTCGCAGCTGTCGAGTGCTCGCCCATCTATATGATAATTGGCTGGTGCAATACCACATGGAATGAGGGCACGAGTTTTCTGTACAGAGATATTGAGGCCATATTCCTCCGCTCTAGTAGCAAAAGTGTCGAGCAGAACTTGCATTCTGGGCTCGGAGGCAGCCTGTAAACATATATCATCAGCATAACAAATTACAGTGTCTTCATTATTAGTTGGAAGATCTTTAATAAGTTTATGCATCAGAACGTTGAACAACAAGGGACTGAGGACCCCTCCTTGTGGAGTTCCCAGTTCAAAGTGTTTGCCCTCTGTGCTTTTAACACCATTAAACAAAACATATACTGTTCGATTAGACAAATAGCCCTTTATCCATTTCAGTAATTTTCCTTGTATTCCCAGCTCGGCAAGCTGTTCCAGTATGATTTCTCTGTTTGCTGTATCAAAAGCTGCTGGTAGGTCGATGAAGACTGTTTGAGGGGAAACTTCAATATGTGCGAAGTACTCAACAAAACAGTGTTGTGTACTGAGCCCAGGCATAAATCCAGACAGTTGGGGTGACAGGTGCCCCTGTATACGATACATGAGTCGGTTAAAAACAATGTGTTCAAGCACTTTACAGATACACGATGTTAGAGATATGGGTCTATTATTATCTGAGTGTGGTGTGGGGATGGGAACAATGGCACTCTTTGTCCAAGCATCAGGTAATACGCCTTCACTTAAACTCATTCTGTACAACACTAATAGTGGATTACCTGGTACGTGTGAGACTAATCTCAGTAGACTGTAAGTAATACCGTCCTCTCCAGGAGCAGTTGCTTTTCCCATCTTTAGTGCATGATTTAATTCCCATTCAGTTACATCATTAGGTCCGACATGTGGATAGCAAGATTGATGGTTCGTTGTCTGTTGGGGCGTGTGTCATCAAGTTTGTGCTGTATGTTAATTGGGAGTGAGTCGTAGTTCGATGTTAGCGCCCATTGATCAAGGAGAATGTTTACTGGGTTGCGTGGTGACTACCGGCCAGGTCGGACGTTCCTGGGGTCTCTCCGCTCCTGGCTCGTGTTTACATTGGGTGATTGCTGGTTTGCCCTGCAGGTGGTGGTTTGCCACTGACAGGGTGACGTTTGCCTTAGCCATGGGGACTTCTGGCCCTCCAGTGAAGAGGTCTATGTCGGCTGGTCTGGCATTTACGGTGCCAGTGGACCGCACACCTGTTATCGGTGTGGTCACGAGGGTCATCTGGCTGCAGCGTGCGACGTGGGAGCAACTGGTCGGGTGCATGTTTTTTGTGTGGAGGATTTCCCCCCCCCCCACCTGTTGCGTTCGGATGATTCTGAGGACGGAGTGGGTGCTGTGCCTGAGGCGCCTGATTGCCTGTCTGCTGCTCCGCCTGTTGAGGCGAGTTCTACGGCCTGGCCGACACGTCTAGTGACTGCTGTGGCCCCTGGGGTTGTTGTGCCGGTGTGTGTGGGTGTTGGGCCGTAGCCAGCGCTGTGTGTAGTGTGGGATGTCCCGGTGGAGGTTCATGTCCCACCCCCGCCTGTAGATGTGGTAACAGCTCCCGGGGACTCGGGTTCTGCTGTTTTGGAGGGGGGGGGCATCGGCAGGGGGAAGTGCCTGCCTTGCCTGTGTGTGTTGGCGACTGTAGTTCTGCTCTTTCCATCCCTTTGCAGAAGCGTGCGCGTCGGTGTTCTGAGGCTGTTTCCCTGGATGATGTGGACAGTGCGGGTGATGTGGCCTCTGTGGACTCTTCGGACGGTGCGGGTGTGGCCTGTGTGGATGTGAAGATGGTGGCTGTCCTTGCGGAGGGGCCTGCTGGGCGTGGTATGGTGCGGCCTGTCTCGAAGCGTTTGCAGCGGGCTCGAAGTGTGTCTCCCCTTCGTGGTGTGCCTTGGGAGGAGGTGGGGGAGTATGGTGCTCAGCTGGCGTCCCCCGCCGTGGATGATGGTGCTGTGCGGGGCTCCGAGGTTGCTGCCTGCCCCCCCCCCCCTCCTGCTGTTGGATCCCCGCAGTGGGGGGTTGTCCCCGATGATTGGGACCTCGTCGTGATGTTGCGGAAAGATGTGCGCCTGGGGGCCTCGGCTCCTGTGCCCTGTGATGAGGTCGATGATGCGCCTGCATCCTTTGCGGTTCTCCCTCCTTCATTGCCCTGGTCTGGGGGAAGCCTAGTCTCGATTGCTGGGGTCGTGCCCTGTGAGGGTCCGGTGTTGGGCCTTTATTGGGATGCCCGGGTGCTTCCGATCCCGTGGTGCTCATCCACTGTCTGGGTGTCGCGGGTGAAGGAGTTTGTTTATTGGGTGCCGGATAAGATGTCTCAGCCGAGGGCACTGCCTGGTGGCCGGGTGTCCCCTGACACGTGGGTGATTTGGAATGCATACTGCTTGCGCTTTCCGTTACACAAGTTTCCGGAGAAATATTAGTTGACATCTTGCGCACACCGCTCTGCCGAGCGTGGATCAGCTGCTGCGATGAACTCGACATCCTGCTCTATGGTGCGGCGCGTCTCCCTCTAAAGTCCGCCTCTATTTTCATCGCCACTCCTCTCTACGGCTCAACACTTCTAACACTTTTGACTTTCTTCTCATCCTCAACGTAACCGCGTCTCCGAACATCTGTCCTAGTGCAGTCATCGGGAGGGTAATCCCTTTATGCAAACTGCACCTATTCTCAAGAAGAAGAAGAAGAATGTTTGCTTGTTCTAGTGGGCTGTGGTGCAGTGGTTTGGTTGGGCTGCTTCTAGAGATTTTTCGTATCTTTTCCCAAACTTCAACAAGTGTTGTTTGCTCATTTATACTTTGTAGGAACTCTTCCCAATGTTTATTACGTATAACGTTGCTCATGTCTCTCACCTCTCTATTTGCAACTAGAAACGCATGCAAGTCACCTTGTGCTTTGGTTCGTTTATATGTATCTCCAAGTTGCTTTACTCGTTCATGTTCTTTAACAAATACGGGGTCAAGGACCCACTTGGGTGGTGGTAGGTGTTGCCCACTTCTGCTAGGCTTACGACCTGTTCCCCAACACACCCATGTGTCCTAGTAGGTAGTAATCGTATCAACGAGATCTCTGGAGAAGGCTTATACATTCGTTATTGAGTAATCTTGATACCATTTTGAAATACAATTAATAAAGTGGTCATGCAAGCCATATGGAATATTCATTTTTCGTCTGTGATGTCTATTAGGTACAATCACACTGTACCTCATAGGAAGCAGAAACTGCATAGTGATCACTAACCAAGTGATTTACCAACGAACATTCCATCCTATCTTGCACAAGGTTTCTACCCATTACATAATCAAGTCTGCCTCCCAATAAATGAGTTTGGGTATCCGTAGTATACACGGTTAATCTGTTGTCATAAACATATTTTATAAATTTGCATCCATTATCGTTGTTAGTAATGTCTCCCAGCGTAATATGCCTAGCATTAAAATCTCCCATGTATATTGTCCCATGATTGTCTAGATCTGGGAACAATGCTACATTGAGTTTCTGGCTTCTGGCATATACGTTGAGGAATGAGAAGTGGCCTCTTGCAGTTTGTACATGAAAGCGATGGTACTGTGTGTGTACATTGTGTGACGTGTGACATTGTTTAAGGGAGCCGGTCGGCCGAGTGGACAGCACACTGGACTTATGATCCTGTGGTCCCGGGTACGATCCCGGGCGCCGGCAAGAAACAATAGGCAGAGTTTCTTTCACCCTATGCCCCTGTTACCTAGCAGTAAAATAGGTACCTGAGTGTTAGTCAGCTGTCACGGGTTGCTTCCTGGGGGTGGAGGCCTGGTCAAGGACCGGGCCGCGGGGACACTAAAGCCCCGAAATCATCTCAAGATAACCTCAAGATAGACGTGCTCACAAGAATGTGCAGTAAATCACTTCTGATGTATGTTAATTACCCATATGGCGTTACTGGTATTATAAGATACATACCTTCTGATCTTTGGTGGGGGTTCTCTTTATCATGTTGGACGTATAGGGCTCCTGTATAGCAGTTATATCTATGTTGTTACTAGTAACATGTGCAATTAGATCATTCAGTCTTTTGTTGATGCTACGAATGTTCCAATTGAGAAACCTAATGGTCCTTGTGTCAGTAGCAGCCATCGTCTTGGTGTTGTTCCTCCCTGGGATTGGTGGTCCCACTGTTGTCATCGTCCCACTTCCACAATGTGTCAATAAGTGACTCTACGACGTAAAGAGCCACACCAACCTGGCGTTTGGTGTCGTCAGGAACAACTGGTGATGTCATCAGTTTCCTGATCACTGAGCAACTCTGGATGGTCCGCGAGTGAATGTTCTCTGTAAGTTTCATGGCATAATTACTGACACTAAGGATATTATCATTTTCATTCTCGTACCTGGCTTGAGCGCGTTCGTTAAGGTCAATATTTTTTTTTAAATATGCTGATGCAGATTGACTTCCTGTTCCAGTTAATGTTTCTGTGTCACTAACACTGCTGTCATCCCTGAGTTGACTGACGACGTCGCTGTCACCGCCTCCGTTGTCGCTCTCCTCTGCCGCTGCTGCCGCTGCTGCCGCTGCTGCCGCTGCTGCCGCTGCTGCCGCTGCTGCCGCTGCTGCCACTGCTGCCGCTGCTGCCGCTGCTGCCGCTGCTGCCGTCGCTTCTCCCGCCGCTGCTGCCGCCGCCGCCGTCACAACCACCGCAGGTACCTTTACCAGCGCGGGCCACGGCTGTGACACAGCAGTGTGGAGGCTGCTGTATCTCTTGTGAAGGAGCCCGACGTAGCGTCTGTATAATTTCAGCCAGTTCTGCTACCTGTGCTTGCTAGGCTGCCAACTGTCCTTTAACTGTTGTCTCAGGCTGTTGTGTGTTGTCAGGGGCGTTGCTGGTACTGTCATCGCTATGGGGAGGGTCAACAGTACTAGAGCCGGCATCGGTAGGCACTTGTTGAATATCGGGCACTTGCCTCCTTGTGCCAAGGGAGGCTGGCAGTTTGGTATAGTCTGAGTGCCAGATGGCTACTCCTTCCGTACCACATCTGAAACACTTCAGCGGCGGTTTAGTTGGAGTCACAGTTTCAGGATGTTGCCCTGCTTCTGTTACTGTGTTCTGTTGCTCCCGTTCCTGCTTTCTTTGGGCTCTGGTCTTCTTATACGGACAGTTCTTCAGTGGATGAGGACCGGAACAGAGAGCACACTTGGGTGTGGGGCACAAGCAGTACTTAGCTATGTGGCCACTGCCACAGCACTCGTAACACTCCACAGGGTTCGGCTTCCACACCCTGAACGTGCTGGGGGGCGCATACAACCCACCAAACCAATACTTTTTAGGTGGCGGATCAGGCTTCATCCAGACTATGACTATTTGATTGGTGGGTTTACCAATTTTGGTCAATCTTCTTGCTTTGTGAACCCCGTCTAATTCATAGACCCACTCTAGTGGATACTCGTGATGGTATCTGTAGACCAGGTATTCATTCATCTTCTTGTTTCGTGATGGATTATCTTGAAGGGAGAACTTTATGCCACCTATTGTTCCTTGCTGAAGAGCACCCACAACATGCTTATTGTCTTGAAACGTACACATATGGAGAGTTGACATGTGGACGTAGGAGGTCTACAGAGCCAGGTTTGTACGCCTTGCTCAGTTCCTTGCTCCAAACAATCTTGTCAGCAACACTCGTGCCTTTAGGGAAGGCCAGGCGCGTGTACTCTATCTTTGGTGCTAGCGGACGTCGTCCACCCTGTTGTTCACCAAGCTTTTGTTTCATTCTCTGACTTTTACTTAACACGATCACAAACCCATCACTGGGTGGTGGGGTGACAGTGTTACTGGTCATGGTGGGGGGGGCAGCCCTGATGGCCCGGCAGCTACCTCCTCCATTAGTGCTTCTTCAGGCGACATTAATTTGAAATAATATCGTCCGATACCTGGTTAATACCATTTATAACCATGTGATGATGAATAACATGACCAATGGCAGGGCAAGCAGCATGCCTTACCAGTCATCAGCGCCAACAGTCATAAACCTGTTCTGAGGGGTAGAGCACTCTGTGGGTCTGAGAGTGCTCAGACCACTTGGATAAACACTTGCATATTCCTCTTGGTTGGTTGGGACTCGTGGAGGTTAACCCTCAGTGACTTATTCTCCTATGTGTGGACAGAATGTCCCCTAAGACAGCCTAACCCTGCTACAAGGGTGAACAGATGCCCAGATCAAGTGCCCCCCCAGATTTTACAGGTAACCGCATGGGCCACTGGACCGTTCCACTTGACCTGTTGAAATGGCGAAATGAGAAGAATAAGAGAAAGTGGGGAAGATAAGTCTTATAACTAGGAATGTACAGGTGCTCTGTACAAAGCTGGCATCATTGAAGTGTTGGCGGCTGTCAACCTCCCGCCAGGGCGGGGATAGGGAAGACCGTTGGGTCAGTGCTCTAACCGCAAGGGTCAGAGGTCCGTGGGGGACAGATTACGATGATCCCACAACTCTCCTTGCTGTTTGGTGCCTGAAGCTGTAGATGCCCTGTGGTTGTTGCTAGAGAGTCTTACAGTGAGTCCCAGGTACACTGTACAGGTGATGCTGTGTTATTAGCACCAGCAATGCATCAAACACTAATGTTTGGAAGGCTTCCCCTAAGGGAGCGGAGGGGGCAGGCTAGCCTGCCTCCAAGCCTCAGGCGCCACTCCCTAGTTCACTCTAGGGTTCCTTTGATACTAGTGACTTATGCAACAGTGTTGGAACACTCAGCAGCACAGTAGTATTGTGACGATACCGCCCTGGCTATCACAGCACAAGGTTGGGGACGAGGGACTTGACCCAAAGAGGGAGAGGAGGCGCGCACATCCTCTCAGCTCAAGGCCTGGCCAGCGAGTGGTGGTTGTTGTGAGTGGTGATGCTTGTTTTGGTTGGTAGTGTTTGTTATGGAGGGTGGAGGTTGTTGTGGGTGGTAGTGGTTGTGGTTGTGGTCGGTGTGGTGGCGGTGGTTGTGGATGTTGTGGGTGGTGGTGGTTGTTGTGGGGGGATGGTGGTGGTGGTGGGTGGTTGTTGTTTTGAATAGTGGTTGTTGTGCGAGGTGGTTGTTGTCGGTGGTGGTTGTAGTTGTTGAGGTTGGTTGGTGTGGGTGGTAAAAGTTGTTGTGCATGGGGATGGTGGCTGTGATTGGAGATGGTTGTTGTGGTTGATGGTGGTTGTTGTGGGTGATGGTAGTTGTTGTGGGTGGTTGTGGTTGTTATGGATTTTGGTGGGTTTAAGGGTGGTGATGGTTGTTGTTGTTGGTGGTGCTTTAGATGGTAGTGTGTTGTGGTTGTTATGGGTGGTGGTGGTTGTTACGGGTGATGCTGGTTGTTGCGGGTGGTTGTTGAGGTTGCTGTGGGTGGTAAAGGCTGTTGTGGGGTGAAGGTGGTTGTTGTTGTGTGTGGTGTTGGTGTTGTTGTTGGTGATGGTGGTTGTTTTGGGTGGTGATAGTTGTTCTTGATGGTCATGGTTGTTTTGCATGGTGATGGTTGTTTTGCGTGGTGATGGTTGATGTGGGTGGTGGTGGTTGTTGGGGGTTGTGGCAGCTGTTGTGGGTGGAAGTGGTTGTTGTGGGAGGTGGAGGTTGTTGTGGAAGATGGTGGTTGTTGAGGAAGATGGTGGGTATTGGAGGTAATGGGTTTTGTGGGTGGTGGTGGTTGTTTTCTGAGGTGGTGTTTGTTTAAGGTTATGAGGGTTGTGGTCGGTGGTGGATGATGGTTTTGGATGTTGGTCGTTAATGTGGGTAGTAGAGGTTGTTGTGGGTGCAGTTGTTTTTTGTGGGAGGTGGTTTTAATATATGATGGTATTTTTTTGGTTGGTAATGGTTGTTGTTTTTGGTGGAGGTTGTTTGTGGTGGTTAGTGGTTATGTATTCTCTTATCCAGTGGAGTACCCTCCCTCTCACTCCTTCCTGCATCTCCAGCCTTTGCACTAGTCTCTTGTGGTACTGTGTCTCAGGGTTTCAGGCATTCCAAAAATGAGCAGTCTGCCCTCCCCTCTCTTTCTCGCCTGATTTTTCTAGCTTGGACATATAATTCCCTTAATGCTGAGAGGTAGGACTTACCATCCCTGAACCATGCTGGTATTGTGTTACAAAGTTCTTTCACACCAGATGTTCCACTTTTTCGCACAAGCTTTTTCATCTACTTTCCTGGATTCCAGGTTAGGGACTCTGGCCTGTAGTTCAGTGCCTCCTGCCTATCCCCCTTTTTGTATATCAGGACTACATTAGCCGTTTTCCAAATTTTTGGCAGTTCACCCGTTACCAGTGATTTGCTATAAACTATGGAGAGTGTCAGGCACAGTGCTTCTGTTCCTTCCTTTAGTATCCATAGTGAGATTCCATCCGGGCTCATATCCTTTGTTGGGAGAGAAGGGAAGGCTTGTGGGGAAGAATTTGTAGAAGGCAGGGATTGAGAGGGTGGGGATGAAGGGAGGGCTTGGGGAGAAGGAGGAGTAGGGGGAGGGTGGCCTAGGTGTGCACTTAGGAGGAATTGGCAGAGGTTGGGGCAGGTAGGACTTCTACTGGGTGGAAGGTGTGGGTGGTACTCCTCTCACTGGGGCTTTTGAACTGCTTGTGGAGGGTTCCCCACTTCCCTCTGGAATTGTAGGGTTCGGTATTGTGGTTCTCTGGTTCCTTTCTCTCACCCTGAGCTCCGTCCTTTTGGCTGCTGCCCTCATTCTCTCTTCCCTTGTCATATCTCTCTGCAGGAATACTGTTTTGAATTTTGGTACATTTACTAGTCTTCTCTTCCTTGTTAACAGGTCCTCTTTTGTGTTAATTCGTTAACTCGTTAATACCTGCTTTATCAATCGGCCTCTGCCCATGTTGTACTGTCGAAGCCTGAAAATCTTTTCATTATTCTGTTCAGCCCTCTTGATCTGTACCTCATCAAGGATCTCTTTAAATGTGGTTTTGTCCTTGTCTATCGACTCCATTGGACAGGTCCTTGCTTGTTCCTTAATGCCTACTACGACTACTGTTCCTTTTCTCTCTATCAGCCGGCTAGTATATCTACCTGCTTCCTGAGAAGTAGCTACTTTCTGGTAACTTCCTTTACCACAGACTTTACCACAGCTTCAGGGCTTTTCCTAAACAAATGTGCTAATGAGGGTTTTATTGTAGACGTTCCCTCTACAGAAAAATTACCAGCTTCCTGAGGGATGGTTCGTGTCTGGTATTGAGTAGGATTCTCTTTTAGACCTTTTATCTCCTCATTTGCTGCCTTCAGCTCATCCTGCAAGTTGGTTACTATCTCTCTGATTACCCTTAGTTCTTCACTGATATGACTCCACAGGTGAGCGGTTGTCTCGTCGATAGAGTAATTTTGTCCCTCACCTCCCTCTCTGTTTTTATGTATCCCTACAATGTTCGTTTCCCATTCTAATGCTCGGATATTTCAAAGTGTGTGTGTGTGTGTGTGTGTGTGTGTGTGTGTGTGTGTGTGTGTGCGTGTGTGTGTGTGTGTGTGTGTGTGTGTGTGTGTGTGTGTGTGTGTGTGTGTGTGTGTGTGTGTGTGTGTGTACTCACCTATTTGTGCTTGCGGGGGTTGAGCTTTGGCTCTTTGTGTGTGCGTGTGTGTGTGTATTCACCTAGTTGTATTCCCCTAGTGGTGCTTGCGAGGGTTGAGCTCTGCTCTTTCGGCCCGGTTCTCAACTGTCACTCAACTGTTACTAACTACTAAATATTCACTCCCTCCCCCCCTGCACACACACCCAGGAAGCAGCCGGTAACAGTTGTCTAACTCCCAGGTATCTAATTACTGCTATGTAACAGGAGCATCAGGGTGAAAGAAACTGCTCATTTGTTTCCGCCTGTGTGAAGAAGGAGAAGGAAGTGGAAGAAAGAGAAGAAGAACGTGCAGAAGGACGAGGAGAAGGGAGGCATAGGAGGAGGTCAAGGAGGAAGGAGAGTTATGGCTCGGTGTAAGCAATGTATTATATAATATACGAGTCCCAATATTGTAGGGAAATTCTATAGTTACTAGTATTTATAATAATATTCATGGTTAAGTGACAAAGTATATTTTGTCACTGTGTATATAAACATGTGTTTGGCGGGACGCTAAACGAGACGGACATACAGAGTCAGACAGAAACAGACAGACTGACAGTGAGAGACTAGCCTTGCAGAATGACTAGGTCGACCATGGCAAAGAGAGATAAAGGTAGACAAACAAAACACAGACTAGAACACACAGAGACAGACAGTAGGAGACAGAGAGAAAGATAGAGACAGACAGAGGGAGACAGAGAGAAAGATAGAGACAGACAGAGGGAGACAGAGAGACAAAGACAGACAAAGGGACAGACAGAGACAGGCAGAGGGAGACAGAGAGGAATATAGAGACAGACAAAAAGACATGGATACGGAAAGAAGGAAGGAGAAGTAGGGAATGTTTTAGTCAGGTAGAGAGGGGGAAACAGGTTGAGAGTGGGCGAGAGGGAATGAGAGGGGGAGAGGAGGGGGAGAAAGTTGGAGAGGAGGGAGATGGGGAGAGAGGGGAGATAGTGAATGAGAGATAAAAGAGAGGCAGACTTGGCGAGAGGAGGGGCGAAAGTGAAGAAAAGGGTGGGATAGACCCAGACACTGTTGGTAGTTCCCCACTATTCAAGTATTATACATTGAATCACGCAGGTGGTTATCTTGAGGTGATCTTAAGATGATTTCGGAGCTTAGCGTCCTCACGGCCCAGACTTCGACCAGACCTCTTTTTTGTTACACATCCTCAGGAAGCAGCCCGTAGCAGCTGCCTAACTCCCAAGCACCTATTTACTGCTAGGTGAACAAGTGCATCAAGGTGAAAGAAACTCTCCCCATTTGTTCCCGCCTCCACCGGGGATTGAACCCGGAACCTCGTGACTACGAATCCCGAGCGCTGTCCACTCAGCTGTCAGGCATGTGTGAGAAACATTTTACAGAACTTACCTGCTGTAGCTGCAAAGGTTGGCAAGCGACTGGTGAAGACTCACTCGCCTCTCCTTTCTGATCTTTATCAGTTAATTTTTTTTAATCTCTGTTCATTTAAGGACTTCGTCGCACTGGGGCACAAGTGACTTTGGTTTTTTTGGGACTGACTTGGTGCATAAAGTCATGCATTAAGGTCATCTCTGACTGGACGGTAATTAGACCGTCTAGTCAGAGATTGGTTGGAATGATTGACAGAGGGTCTGTAAATTACGGATATGTCTGCGTGCACTCACTCGAGACTGATAATGATGAGGATTGTGATGGTCGTAAAGAGTCTCATTGACTTTGTTAATTTATCTTGATTACCACAATCAATGCATACTCGAATTTCTTTACATTTATCTGGCTAACATAGTGTACATAACTGAATGTCTATATTCACTTAACGTATTCTCCTTAGTATCTTGTGGGAGAGATCATATAGCCTCTTGACCTTCTCAACTGCGCTATATTTAATTCTCCAAGCCTGTCCTCATGTCTCATCTTGTCTCATTATCTATGTCACGATTTGCTTAATTTTCTTCTTATACTTTACTAGATGTCAATTCCACGACAGTGCTGCATATTGTTCGATTCGTCAGACCATATACAGTTTCCTGAAGTAGTTCTTGATAAGGTTATTGAAAGTCATCTATAAGTATGCTTGTCATTGAAATGCTGCTGATATAATTCTGGACATATACGTCTTTGGTTTTGAGCCTAGAGATTCGTCCTCTTCCCGGTTGTTTTCCTGTTTTTATTACCAAAAATACCTCCTTCAAAGGAGGCACTAGCCACCTCTCATCTCTCCCTCTAATTATTTTACATTTCGAAAATCGAAAATCGAAATACTTGTATAAATTGAAACAGGTGTACTATAGGTTAAATAAATGCATGCAATTTCTTGTATGGATCTTGTGACATCCAAGAGGTTATACGCTCTTCAGGACGTATAATGCTCTTCGTTATATACTCTTCGTGTAGTTAACCATGATGTCAACAGGTCCTATGTCCCCGTTATTTTTATACAATTATATTTTATTCAATCTAAAGGGTCTAAACCTTTCATGGGGTAGGGATGGGGTGTAAAACTTTTATGGGTAGGGAAGGGGTGCATGCCTTTCATGGGTAAGGAAGGGGTGTTAAACATTCATGGGTAGGGAAGTGGTGTAAAACTTTCATGGGTAGGGAATGAGTGTAAAACTTTCATGGGTAGGGAAGGGATGTAAAACTTTCATGGGTAGGGAAGGGGGTGAAAAACTTTCATGGGTAGGGAAGTGGTGTAAAACTTTCATGGGTAGGGAATGGGTGTAAAACTTTCATGGGTAGGGAAGTGGAGTAAAACTTTCACAAGTAGGGAAGTGGTGTAAAACTTTCATGGGTAAGGAAGGGGTGTTAAACATTCATGGGTAGGGAAGTGGTGTAAAACTTTCATGGGTAGGGAATGGGTGTAAAACTTTCATGGGTAGGGAAGGGATGTAAAACTTTCATGGGTAGGGAAGGGGGTGAAAAACTTTCATGGGTAGGGAAGTGGTGTAAAACTTTCATGGGTAGGGAAGTGGTGTAAAACTTTCTTGGGTAGGGAATGGGTGTAAAACTTTCATGGGTAAGGAAGGGGTGTTAAACATTCATGGGTAGGGAAGTGGTGTAAAACTTTCATGGGTAGGGAATGGGTGTAAAACTTTCATGGGTAGGGAAGGGATGTAAAACTTTCATGGGTAGGGAAGGGGGTGAAAAACTTTCATGGGTAGGGAAGTGGAGTAAAACTTTCACAAGTAGGGAATGGGTGTAAAACTTTCATGGGTAGGGAATGGGTGTAAAACTTTCATGGGTAGGGAAGTGGTGTAAAACTTTCATAGGTAGGGAATGGGTGTAAAACTTTCATGGGTATGGAATGGGTGTAAAACTTTCATGGGTAGGGAAGTGGTGTAAAACTTTCATGGGTAGGGAAGTGGTGTAAAACTTTCATGGGTAGGGAATGGGTGTAAAACTTTCATGGGTATGGAATGGGTGTAAAACTTTCATGGGTAGGGAAGGGGTGTAAAACATTTATGGGTAGGGAAAGGGGTGTAAACTTTTCATGGGTAGGGAAGGGGTGTAAAGCTTTTATGGGTAGGGAAGCGGTGTAAAACATTCATGGGTAGGGAAAGGGGTGAAAACTTTTCATGGGTAGGGAAGGGGCGTAAAACTTTCATGGGTAGGGAAAGGGGTGTAAGCTTTTCATGAGTAGAGAAAGGATGTAAGACTTTGGGACTGCATTTCGGGGTGCGAAGATGTTTCAGAAATTGCAACATTCTGTTTTTGCATTATCAACTAAGTAATATTTGAATTATATTGTTGAGGAAAGCTTTACTTTACTGTTAACATTTAAATGAATGGGTATTTGATATCATAATTATTTTTCATGATGAATTGGAGCATATGATCAAATATATTCTTATAAGCATGTAGAGCAAGCCATATATCTCATTTCCAATAGTAAACACCCAACATTTAATGAATGAAAGCCAGGTTGCTTGTGTCATGGACTACAATTGTATCTTCACTCAGATTGCTATACATTATTATATTGTTTTAATATTATCACCAATTAAAGAAAAACTGTTTATTTCATTCTCTATGTCTAGTAGTTACATGCAAATTCGACTTTTTACTACGAATGTCCTTTAATTAATTGTGTTTAATATTAAGCTGTTTTATTCGCTAGTAAAAGTTCAAATGGCATTTGAGTCTTTGCTGGCTATAGAAAGAGGGAGAGGTCTTGATAGAGAGTCATCAGTTGAAGTAGTCACTTTAAAGGTTTAAAATGAAAGAGAAATATTTGTTTTAAAATATGTGAAACACTTATAATAGCTGCATATTTGTCATGTATTATTAGCCAAATTCCCATTTCGCTTCTTAAATTTATTTTCTAAACCAAATCTAGTAATTACCTAGGTGGTGGTACAGAATAAGAGCTACGCTCATGTTGTTGATCTTCCCAGCACTCTTTTTTTTCTATATATCTTTGAAACTAAGGACAGATGTGGCTTCCACCATCTTTTCACTTAACTTGTTCCAACCATCTACCGCACTGTTTGCAAAAGTAAATTTTCGTATATTTCTTTCTTTAGTTTCTTTAATTTGGCTGCTTTGTTTAGTTAACTTAAATCTTTACCCTCCTGTGGGATATTTGGGGCTTGAATATGATTATTTAAATATTAATGTAGTAAATTAAATTACGAAGGACCACCCGCTTTTATAGTAAAGAGGGAAACTGAGAATTTCTGATCATTGGATAATTCCTAGATGAAACCAGTAACTATGGATAAACTAGAAAATATGATCATAGAAATAATTAATGGGCTGTATTATTAAATGAAACAAACCTCAAACACCTACATTGGGGGGTTATTACTGGAGGTAAGTACGTCCAGGAATTAGTGTGGTTCGTTCACTAATTCAATTAATAATAATCTAATCCTATAAAAATAATATTGAAACTGATATCATTACCATAAAGGAGAACATAGATTATGAGCATAGTAATGAATTACAGTAAACCACATATTAATCCCTAAGAATTCTGCACACAAGAAATTGCAATAGAATCATAAAAGGAAATAAATCTTAGCTTAATGAAGATTCCTTTAGAAAGCCATGGAAGTTCCTCTTATTCTCTGGACTCGGTCGACTGACGAGTGGAACGGGTTAACATGGGAGAAGGCAGCATGGAGAATTCTTCTCTCGTGCTGCAAGACAAATATTTTACAGTAGCAACTGATTTACCTACTGAATCTATATATTCAAGTAAATTAAGAGTTACAGGTGACAAATTTTAATCACCTGTTATTAGATGTTATCGTGCGTCATAACGGACAATCACCCTGCTACTATTAAACCTTTTACCCGATGCATCACATAAAAGAATATACTTAGCTGTGGGCACTGTATAAGTATTAAGATTGCCGTGCTTCGCGTCCCAGGCTCTGGTTAACCCTATCCTGGATAGTGACGCGCTTCGCTGGCCGGTCACGTGTCGTCAAGAACCAAGTCAAAGGGCTCCTTATTCGACACCAGCACCAGCTGAAGATACTATCTGCAAGGTTATTCACGCCTCACAGTGGCGACATTCATCTGAGGATGGATAACGCCTGCCCTAGTTGCTGGGCAATGGCGTCTTCTTATGAGTACGGTAAGCGCAGGTCTGCCTCTGAACGGCTCTCCACGTGTACTGAGCTGGCCTTCCTCTACCCACGCCGAGTCCGCGTTCATAAAACAAATTATTGTCTCGAACATTAATATTTCTCGCATTTACGCTTGAAACGTTGAAGACTGGACGGGTTTATTATTTAGAGGAAGAAAATATTTTTATTTACCAATTTAAGAATAGTAAATATATAAGGGAGAGGAATTAATGTCTCCCCATGGCATTCACTGGTGACGTTAACTTTATCACGAGATAGACGCTATGATTCCAACGCTCTATTCGGCTTTTTGTTAGAGATCAATTCGTCTGCAATTAGTTATCATACAGAATGCTTTAATTATGGAGAATCGAATTTAATTCTCACATACATTGGATATAATGTGTTTACTGTAAGGAAATCTGACGCAATACTGGCGTCAGGTGACGTGAGAATTCTAGCCTACTGCACAGATGAAATTATTAGTACATGAGAATTCTATGTGTTGTTAATTTTACTTACTACAATAATTAGTATGGTTAGTAATAAGTAATGAAAATACAACACTGTTGTATTCGGTGTTGGAAATATCCAACACCTCCTGTTCTTGAAATTTTCGGTCTCAGAAACTCTTCCTTATAAATTTTGTTGATTCCGTTACTATTTTGAACGCAGTGATCATATCACTTCTATTTCTTCTGTTTAATAGTTTTGGTATATTTAATCCCTCTAACTTCTCATAGCCATTGTCTTTCAGTTTCAGAAGACATTGTAACTTTTGTTTACGAATATGAGTTTGGGGTGACAAGACTCAAAGAGTTTAGTGTTTTTTGTTTATGTTTAATGATTTAATTTTTTTATTTTTTGTTTTTTATGTTTGTTTGTTTAGCCTTGATTACAGCAGTTGGTCTTTGGAAATATAATGATTTGTCATGATTGAGGATTCAAGTCCAGGGGTATAGAGCTTGGATGAAAGGAGAGTACAGAGCTGAAATGCAAAGTGAGAGCATATAACGCGAATATGAGGTGAGAGCGTGGAGTTCGAATGTGGGAAGTGAACATGGAGCTCAAATGTGTAGCGAGAGCATGGTGCTCAAATGGGAGGGAGAGAATCGATCTGGGTGGCTGTAAGATTGGGGAGCTCGAATGCAGGACAAGACCATGGAGGTCGAATGTGGAGTGAGAGCATGAAACTCGAATGCGGGCGGGGCTGGAAATCATTGCAAGGGGTGGAAACCTAGGTTTGTGTTTTGAGGGAATTAAAATTCCCTCAGCTAGTTTTTCTAGATTAGACTAGAGTGTATGGTGCGCTCTAGACAAGAAGTTCACACACCAACCTGTCCTCTTAAAAATATCGTCAACATTTGCCGTTTGACTGTACGGATGTTTTTGGACGTTATTTTCTGTAGAATTACGTCTATTCTCACTTCCAGGGGCTATCTCTAATTATACAATAAAATACCACACTCTTATTATTCTATAACTCACTGAATATGCTCTGATATTTGTTCTTCAAGTAAAAATATATATATTTTTGCCTTAATTAGGCCATAATCCAGAAAATTCCAGCCTATCGATCTTTATATTTTGGAAAACATCTAATAAATTTGGAAACAAATTTTTCGTTCGCCGACAGTTGCCAGTTACTATTTAACCCTTTATGCTTTAATGTCGCTGGTCATTGTGACTTTCCCAGGATTTATATAGGTTTTGTAGTAGCATTTAGTCAGACTACAGTAATTTAACTAATGGGAAACCTCTATAGTCATCGTAAATTAATAATAATCATTTATCAAATAATAAATTAGCAAACATATACAACTTTTTATGTTACGACTTTTCGGGTAGGCCGTTCCGTTTGTTTACAACCCAATGGTTCAAAAAACATAATACTTTTAATATATAAGTGACTAAGTATGCTCTAATATATGTTCTTCAATGAAAATTATCGTTTTTTTGTTAATTTGTCCATAATGAATATGATTCCTTACTGTTGATCTTTATATTAAGAAAAACATCTAAACAAATTGGTATTCTGTTTTCGTTCAGATAAAGTTTCCAGTTACTATTTCCTAGTTATCATTTAATGTAGGTGGTTAATATTTTACCGTTATGTATAAAGAAATTTAGAATTATGCATTTATAATACAGAACAATTTGGTGGTTGAACTGCCTCATAATTATGTAAAAGACATTGTGACAAATACTTGATAATTAAAATCAAGATTTTTTTGACAACTATAAAATCCTGTTGAAATCATGCCGTTTGGAGTTGTCATACGCTTCTTAGTATTTAATATTAAGTAATGTTTGGCACAATTTATCACTGTATATACAAACTGTTTAGGTATTAATGTATTCTAAAGTTTGTTTGTTTTTTAAATGTGTACTATGTTTCTTCATCCTAAACTTCTTTTGGAACATTTATATCAGATATAAGTAATTGGCCACTGTTAAGTAACGTTTAAACGTTCTTTTAGTGTAAATAACGGAAGAAAATGTAAGACATAGTCTACATATCTCTTTCCAAATGTCTTTTAATTTTTTTTCCCCTAAAGAAAAAAAGATTTTGCCAATTTTGCTTAACAAGTATATTAATTATTAACTTTTTGTCGTTATTATTATTATAATTAAAAGAATTACACCTTGTGTTTGTCTATGTACAAAACATGGTGTAATAACCAGTTCGTTGCCCCTAAATCAACACAACATAACCAGTTTACTGATGTCGTCGAGCCTGAATCAATAAAAACAACCAGTGTACTATCGTATATATTCATAGCTTAGGATTTCTTATTTTCAGGTTAGTCATTCTTAGGCTCTGTTGTTTTAGGTTAGGTTAGATTCTGCAGTCTCCATAGTGTAGTGGTAAGACACTCGCCTGGCGTTCCGCGAGCGCTATGTCATGGGTTCGTATCCTGGCCGGGGAGGATTTACTGGGCGCAATTCCTTAACTGTAGCCTCTGTTTAACGCAACAGTAAAATGTGTACTTGGATGAAAAAACGATTCTTCGCGGCAGGGAATCGTATTCCAGGGACCTGCCCGAAACGCTACGCATACTAGTGGCTGTACAAAAATGTAATAACTCTTGTATATATCTCAAAAAAAAAAAAAAAAATTATGCTATAACCTTCGTATGCTGTAAACAGACCGACTGGGCAACAACAGCAAGGTTCCAGCCACATCAGTGGCTAATGTGGATTGTTGCTTTACTATACTTCAGTGCTGCAATTGTTCAGGTAATTTTTAACTACTACTAATTGTTATTAGTTTGACAATATTGAAGAAAGTTAGGGAATGTCAGAAGAGTAGTCACTGACAGTCACAGGGCAACAAAACGGATACGACGTTGACCAGTCCAGCTTTTTAGTAGGTAAAAGATCACAAGAGTTCTGCCCGAAACGGTATGCGTGCTGGGGGCTTTACAAGATTGTAAAATCATCATTATTCCTATGTTCTCTATTTATCCCCAGTGTACCTTCTTGTTTATAATTAAATAAGCAGGGTTTTTGATGCGGCTCTGCTGAAAGCCTGACAAAATAAATCATTGTGTCAAGGAACAGAAAGCTACAAGTTAGGCTTATATTGAGGTTCCCCCTCCCCTCTACCCCCAAATTACTGGTGGAGTAAATCAGCCTAGCCTACTTCTTCCTAGCATAACCTAGCCAACACTAGCTAAGCCTAGTCTACCCTTGGCTAGCCTAGCAAACAGCCCTTGACCCCCTACTGTTATGACTACTCTCTGATTGTACCTATGACACCTCTACTCCTCCCTGTTTCTATTATTATTTTCCTTCTGTATCTTTAGCTCCAGTATGTTGTTATATTATGCTGTGCAAATTTGGGACCTGGCCCTCCAGTATCTTCCATATATCTATTATTTGATACCATTCTTGTCTCCTGTCCAGAAAGTACATTTTGAGAGCTTTGAGACTGTCTCAATTATTTAGATGTTTTATCATTTCTATGCTTGATGTTTATGATCTCTGTATTCCCCCTAATTCAGTGATCTCTCCTGTTCAGAAAGCGGGAGTGAGCACCAAGCAATACTCAAGATGGGACAGCACCAGTTATTTAAATAGTATTAGCATTACTGTGGCTTGGGGACTTCAACCTACGGCACCTGAAATGGAAGCACCTGGCTAATACAGTAATATCAGAAAGAATACCAGGAAGTAGCCTAAATGAACAGGCACATGCAAATGACCTGCTACGGATGTGTGATAGATTTGCCTTAAACCAGCAAATAGTAGAACCAACTAGAAAGGAGAACATGCTGGATCTCATTTTCACTAATAATGATGAGTTGATCGGGAACATAATGATTACAAATACCTGTTACTCAGATCACAACTTAATTGAAGTTCTGACAACCATGGGGAATGCACCTTCAAAACCAGTCCAGATTCCCGGTAGAGGAGATTTCAGCAAATTCAACTTCAATAATAAACAGATAGACTGGGAGCAAATAAACCAGGACTTCACAGAAATAAACTGGGAAGAACAGCTAGAAAATGCAGACCTGAACCAGTGCCTGGAAAAAATAAGTTCAGTAGCACTAGAAATATGTTCAAACCGCATACCCCTAAGAAAAAAGAGAAAGAGATGCAGATTGGAACGGGAACGTCGTTCCCTATATAGGCGAAGAAAACGAATTGCGGAACAATTTGAGAGTCGCACCCTATCTCAAGAACGGCGAAGAAGGTTAGGTAGAGAAATAGAAACAATTGAACTCAAGCTACAAGAATCATACAAAACCCAGGAGTGGCAAAGAGAGCAAAAGGCCATCAGTGAAATAGAGAAAAATCCGAAATAATTTTTTCTCCTATGCAAAATCAAGATCAAAAACCATATCTAGTATCGGGCCCCCTGCGAAAGGGAGATAGAACTCTCACCGATGACAACAAAGAAATGAGCGAGTTACTGAGGAAGCAGTACGACTCTGTTTTCAGCGAGCCATTAAATGGACTAAAGATTGATAACCCAAATGAATTTTTCATGGATATGATACCAACATCAAATCATATATCAGACGTCGCCCTATCCCACTAGATTTTGAAGAAGCCATAAACAGTATGCCTATGCACTCTGCACCAGGCCCGGATTCTTGGAACTCCATATTAATAAAGAACTGTAAAAAACCACTATCGCAGGCCCTCCACATTCTGTGGAGACAAAGCCTAGATACTGGCGTTATCCCTGACATAATAAAAACAGCAGAGATAGCACCATTCCATAAAGGAGGAAATAAGGCAGAGGCAAAAAATTACAGACCGATAGCACTAACATCGCACATCATAAAATTTTTTGAGAGAGTGCTAAGAAGTAAGATCACAAAACACATGGAATCACAGCATCTCCATAACCCCGGACAACATGGTTTCAGAACAGGGCGCTCTTGCCTGTCGCAGTTGCTGGACCACTATGATATGGCATTAGATGCTATGGAAGACAAACAAAACACTGATGTAATTTACACAGATTTCGCAAAAGCTTTTGATAAATGTGACCATGGTGTTATTGCACATAAAATGCGTTCAAAAGGAATTACCGGGAAAATAGGCAGATGGATCTACAATTTCCTGACTAACAGAACCCAATGTGTAATAGTCAACAAAATAAAATCCAGCCCATCAACCATGAAGAGCTCAGTCCCCAGGGTACTGTGCTTGCTCCAGCACTTTTTCTCATCCTCATATCGGACATAGACAAGAACACAACCTATAGCACTGTATCATCCTTTGCAGATGACACTTGGATTTTCATGAGAGTTGACAACATAGAGAACACGGCAAACCTCCAATCAGATGTAGATCAGGTCTTTCTATGGGCTACAGAAAATAATATGGTGTTTAACGAGGATAAGTTCCAGCTCATGCGCTACGGAAAAATTTAAAATATAAAAACAGAAACCACGTACAAATCTCAGGCAAATCATAACATAGAACGAAAAGGCAATGTAAAGGATCTGGGTGTACTCATGTTGGAAGACCTTACCTTTAAAGAACACAATAAAGTAGCCGTCACAACTGCAAGAAAAATGACAGGTTGGATAACAAGAACTATTCACACTAGAGATGCTATACCGATGATGATACTTTTCAAAACGCTTGTGCTCTCTAGAGCGGAGTACTGCTGCACAATGACAGCCCCCTTTCAAAGCTGGAGAAATTGCTGACCTGGAGAGCGTGCAGAGATCCTTTACTGCTAGAATCCACTCAGTAAAACATTTAAATTACTGGGACCGACTAAAGAGCCTAAATCTGTACTATCTTGAGCGCAGGCGGGAGAGATACATAATAATTTACACGTGGAAAATAATTGAGGGGCTGGTGCCAAACCTGCACACAGAAATAACATCACATGAGACCAGAAGACATGGCAGGATGTGCAGAATACCCCCGTTGAAAAGCAGAGGTGCAACAGGTACTCTGAGAGAGAACTCTATCAGCATCAGAGGCCCGAGACTGTTCAACACGCTTCCACTACACATAAGGGGCATAACTGGCCGACCCCTCACAGTGTTCAAGAGAGAACTGGATAAGCACCTCCAAAGGATACCTGATCAACCAGGCTGTGACTTATACGTCAGGCTGCGACCAGCCGCGTCCAACAGCCTGGTTGATATGTCCAGCAACCAGGAGGCCTGGTCGACGACCGTGTTACGGCCCTCTCGGGTCGCAACTGGGTTCTTACTCTGATGTTGTTAGAGGAAGGGTATCCGGTCCCAAGCCAGTAGTGGCTTTCAAGGGATGTGATCCGTAACGCAAGTAAATTAAAGGGGAAGGGAAATAAAGTAAAAAACTTAATAATATAATTACCGTCACTAATAAATATATATAAGAAGATTACATGGGGGGGGGTATAAACACTATTATCTACACTGTTGTCTTCTTCTGAAGACTCTGGATCTTCACAGTGTTCACGATGCCAAGTTCTTGGTGCTCTAGCTTGTGGCCTCACAATTAATCCTTCGAGAATCTTGAGTCTACCCCGGCCACAGGGCAGCCAAAGCACAGTTCCACTGGGGGCACCGTCGTGGAGGCCGTCAACCACAAGTCCAGCAGATAGCTGGCAGGTTCCAAATCAGCGACGCTGGCTTGGCCACTCCACGATCGATACTAAGGTCGCGAACCCTTAGTCAGGAGCCTCGTGTGATACCACAGATCACTCTCCTTGCCACGACTCCCCAGTGGTTAAGCGTCTCCTCCAGTCAGTCCCGGATATGACAATCCCTTAACTGCCACTTCACAGGCAGGTCAACACCACAGTGTTCATCCGGGGGCGACTCACAGCTGCTGCAGCAAACACTTGGAGACGAGACGACTGCCTTGGGTAGACTGACCCAACTTCCATTACAGCAGTCCCAGGTAGACTCTGTAATCAGACACGTCATCAGTAACAGGGACACACTAAAGCACCTCACTTACAGGCTTAGACACAAACGCCCGACGTATCCATTCCATAGATGGCGTTGCTGTCTAAGCTCCACCTCACCAGAGGTCAGCAGCGGCTGTGCTACGAGCTAAGCAGGACTGGAAACTAGCCCTTGTGGCCAGTACACCTGGTGTCACCAGGTGTCGTCGTCCATTTGGAGGGGGTTTCGGGAGCTGACCCACAGATGGCGTGGTCGTCACTGCTCCAGGCTCGGACGCTGGATTCGGGTCCGTAACAGACCGGGCCACGGGGACACTAAGCCCCGGAAGCACCTCAAGGTAACCAAGGTAGGTCTCTGAATTTTAACGTTCTCATAAACCATCCTATTATTTTTCTGGCCACCACTATATTTGCTCGGTTATGTTCACAAAATGTGAGGTCATCTGACGTCGTAATTCTCAGATCTCTTGCATGTTTTTTCCTCCTTAGAGTAGGTCTGATTGTGTCCTGTACTCCTTGTGTCATTTAATTTCCTAGTTTCCACCATACTTCAGCACCTGTATCTTATCACTGTTAAACATCATGTTATTTCTGTTTTTCATTGTCTCCTACAGTGCCAATTTTCTTGTGTATTCTGTATCATCTGTAAAATTTCATTGTTCAAATGTGTTATAATAAACATGCACCACCATCTTAGTGTGCATGTATGCATTCTACCTTGCATTTATATGCAAGGTAGAAAAAATATGCATGAAAAAATATATATGAAAAATATGCATTTTTCTTTTTTATAATTAATCTAAACTGATGCTATTGTATATCTGTTATTAAAATATTTTTGTGTTTTTTTAGGTAAAATTTAAATCAGACAACATTATCAATTGCAACAACTTTACAACATTGTCAACAATTTCTATCTGAGAGAACATTACAGCAATGGCTTTCAGTAATTCAAGTAAGTTTCATTATAATTGTGATTTGTATATAATATATACTTTAAATATTATTTTTGTAGGTTTTTAATTTTATTTGGGTGTAAGTTCACATTATCATTAGATATAAAGTATAAAATCTTAATTTTGTTTTGTCAATTTTGTCTGTTAAAAATTGCATATCCATTTCAAACTTTATTTATACCTCAAAATGTTAGTTGAGTTGAATATTAATTTAATATTATTGGAAGATCAAAAAACTTAGTCAAATAAATATTTGAGTCACATTTCAATCATTTGCAATTTACAAATTGCAATTTTGATTTACAGTGAAAATTCCAGATTTTTCTTCTCTTATTTAAACAAATTAAATTTGGTTTACTTGTGTAATTAATAAAATCTGGTGCTGTACAGGTTCTCAATAATACAATCACAATTCTCTGCTCAGTCTTCTGTAGCACTGTACTGCTTTGTGCTTCTTTCATTATTATTCATCTGCTACTGTGCTTTTTGTAGTACTGTATAACATTTTAAACATTTTACTTCTTTTATGATTGCCCAGATTATCTTTATTTACAGGCCAGAAGAAACCTTTCCAGCGGTGTTGTCCCATCTGCAGTAATGTCATCAATGTTCGTTGACATTTCTGCAACTGTGGACACAGCTTTATAGATGCAAAACGTAAGAGAGATGTAGAGCGGGAGGAGAAATATAAGGAAATGGGTCGAAGAGCTGCTAAGCATCAAAACCTTTGTAGGTCATTTAAAGCCATGAAAAAATCTGTAAGTATTTCATGCATTCTGTTATTTTTTCAATTAGAATTGTATCATATTGTATTAATATCCATTCTGTTTTATATATATATATATATATATATATATATATATATATATATATATATATATATATATATATATATATAGTATATATATATATATATATATATATATATATATATATATATATATATATATATATATATATATATATATGTCGTACCTAGTAGCCAGAACTCACTTTTTGGCCTACTATTTAAGGCCCGATTTGCCTAATAAGCCAAGTTTTCCTGAATTAATATATTTTTTCTAATTTTTTTCTTATGAAATGATAAAGCTACCCATTTCATTATGTATGATGTCAATTTTTTTTTATTGGAGTTAAAATTAACGTAGATATATGACCGAACCTAACCAACCCTACCTAACCTAACCTAACCTATCTTTATAGGTTAGGTTTGGTTAGGTAGCCGAAAAAGTTAGGTTAGGTTAGGTTAGGTAGGTTAGGTAGTCGAAAAACAATTAATTCATGAAAACTTGGCTTATTAGGCAAATCGGGCCTTGCATAGTAGGCTGAGAAGTACGTTCTGGCTACTAGGTACGACATATATATATATATATATATATATATATATATATATATATATATATATATATATATATATATATATATATATATATATATATATATATATATATATATATATATATACATACATATATATATATATATATATATATATATATATATATATATATATATATATATATATATATATATATATATATGTCGTACCTAGTAGCCAGAACTCACTTCTCAGCCTACAATGCAAGGCCCGATTTGCCTAATAAGCTAAGTTTTCATGAATTAATTGTTTTTCGACTATCTAACCTACCTAACCTAACCTAACCTAACTTTTTCGGCTACCTAACCCAACCTAACCTATAAAGATAGGTTAGGTTAGGTTAGGTAGGGTTGGTTAGGTTCGGTCATATATCTACGTTAATTTTAACTCCAATAAAAAAAAATTGACCTCATACATTATGAAATGGGTAGCTTTATCATTTCATAAGAAAAAAATTAGAGAAAATATATTAATTCAGGAAAACTTGGCTTATTAGGCAAATCGGGCCTTGAATAGTAGGCCGAGAAGTGCGTTCTGGCTACTAGGTACGACATATATATATATATATATATATATATATATATATATATATATATATATATATATATATATATATATATATATATATGGTATATATATAAAATGGTATAAGATTTGGTAAATGGTAAAATCGAAGCACAGATGCTTCGATTTTGATAAGAATGGTCCTCTTCGATGTTGATAAGAATGGTAAAATGGCTTTATCATTTCATAAGAAAAAAATTAGAGAAAATATATTAATTCAGGAAAACTTGGCTTATTAGGCAAATCGGGCCTTGAATAGTAGGCCGAGAAGTGCGTTCTGGCTACTAGGTACGACATATATATATATATATATATATATATATATATATATATATATATATATATATATATATATATATATATATATATGTTGTACCTAGTAGCCAGAATGTCATACTCGGCCTACTAAGCAAGGCCCAATTTGCCTATTAGGCCAAGTTTTCCGGAATTTATATATTTTTCTTATAGAATGCTAAATCTGTCCATTTTATTATGTATGAGTATTGTAGTTCGTGTGTTGGTTGGTGTTGTTGTCTTGGTGTTCCTCCTTTACGGAGGACAACCCAACCCACAACTCGGTAGAGTGCTTATACCTCACTAGGAGATCACACTAGGCGCTTCTGGCTCTTGGAGAGGGGCTCAACGTCACACATTTAGGGGATGCGGCTCCAACACTTAGCCTCGTTGTCACGCGCACACACCCACTCGAGCCGCTGTGACTCCCCACTCTCTCCTTATGTGATATGATCTCCTCAATCCCCTTTAACTTACTAGTTTTCGTCCTACCCTGTCCACAGTGGTGGTTCTTGGTTCTTTCTTTCTCTCTCTCTCTCTTCCTTTACTATTTCCTGGGAAGCCTCACTAGGACAAGGGCAAACACCAGCAAATTGGAATACATTTACTGGACAAAGCACATACACAATACATACACACATATAATAATAATGAATCCTATATTCTATACTATTACAATCAGGTTGCACTCCAACACCATCAGAACTCTATCATCAGCTTATCAAGTGGTATCCTATCTCCTGGTTCACCACCTGATACTATCAACCTCCTCAAGTTGATCAAGACTACATACACTGTTGCACCATCAGCAAGAGAATATATATATGTATCTATAAATGTGTACAAAGAAAATCAGCATGTGAATGCAATAACATATATCAGTATAAATGTTCCTTGATACACAATAATGATCAATCGATCAGTCCTAGAACACATACATCTGTTGGTAATCCAGCCTAAGATTGTAACTCTAAACTTCAGTATAAAACACTCCTAGACATAAGAATGCAAACAATCACCCACCTCTCGCTGCGCCTTGCACGCTAATGACAACCAAACACTATCAACTCCCTACAAGTAATCCACCAGAACTTCTCTTCCACCTCTGGAAGTTCACTACCCTGATCTCTTCAGGTTCTTCCGGGCTTAACTACCAGGATCCTCTGCAGCTCCTCCAGGCTGCTACCATGAAGTTTCCTTGAGCAACTACGGTGCTTCACCCTTCTGCTAGGTTCCTCCACAGCTCTCTGGGCTGCTACACCATGAAGTTCCCTCGAGCAATTATGGTGCTTCACCACCTCTACAGAAGCACGTGACACTCCTCTTCACTGCTTCTCCTCACAGCTCGAGGTCCTCTGCTCCACTACCTTGGAGTCGCATCAACTACTCCCTCTGTGCTGGCTTCGATGTTCTCAGCAACTTCTTCCCAAAAGACAAACCTGCAACCCATCGACACTCCAATAAAAATGTTTCCCCTTTAACACATAAACAAAAAAATTCACACAATATGTTTGCCTCCAACCTCTGTCTGTCCTCTACATACTGTGAGAGTGGACTCCCCCGTTGGGCGGGTCCATGCTCTACCTCGCCCGGCGGCCCTTGCACTGGGAGGGTCCTCCACCGTCAGGAGCTGGGCTCCCTCAGTTGCCTGCCAGCGCTCAGAGAAGACGGATGTCGCTCCGTGTTCCTCTCTCTCCACTCTCTTATTTCAGGCCTTCTGCCTTATTAAAACATGTCTAACTTATCAATAAACATTGCTACTGTCGCTGGGCACAAGACCAACTACTAGCAATCACTATGAACTGGCGTATATCGTGCTTACCACAGATTATCTGGTCGAGGGCGCTATTCCTCTGATGGCGTCTGGTCAGGGCGCTCCACACAGCCCACGAAAATGCCTCTGGGCGGCTTAATACTCTTCTCGTCGACCAGGACTTGAGACCACAACGTTCTCAGCTCAATTCCACAGCTGGCACGTCTACACACTTCTCTTCTCTTGGAGATATATCACTAGGGGTTTCTTCCTGACGGGAGCTCAACGGAGCGCGGCTTTCCCCCTGCGATGTCTGGCCTCAAGTGAGGTCAAAGCCCTCCAGAAGCGAGCCTCACGCCTCCAGCAAAATGTCCACATCTCCTAGCCAGTCATTTATCTGTTTTCTTCTTCACTGCCCATAATCTTAAATTGTTCATCATATCCAACCAGCTATTTTACATCTGTGTTATCTCCTCTATATATCCTATACTTTCTAGTTAGGTCAGGCTTGTTGAATAACTCTCAAGGGGGAGATTCGTTTCTCCTGTAGGCTGAGATCATAACAATGAATTAGTTTGTTTAAATTTGAGTTAAAACTAACACAGATATATGCCTGAACCTAACCAACCCTACCTAACCTAACCTAACCTATCTTAACCTAACCTAAACTAACACAACTAAATCAATAAATTATGGTCTTAATATAATATAATATTAATAATTCAAATAAAATAATTGGAAACAATTTATTGAAAATAATGAAAATCACTCGGCCTATTAGGCAAATCGGGCCCTGCATAGTAGGCCGAGAATTGCATTCTGGCTACTAGGTACGACATATATATATATATATATATATATATATATATATATATATATATATATATATATATATATGTCGTACCTAGTAGCCAGAACGCACTTCTCAGCCTACAATTCAGAGCCCGATTTGCCTAATCAGCCAAGTTTTCCTAAATTAATATATTTTCTCAAATTTTTTTCTTATGAAATGATAAAGCTACCCATTTCATTATGTATGAGGTCAATTTTTTTTTATTGGAGTTAAAATTAACGTAGATATATGACCGAACCTAACCAACCCTACCTAACCTAACCTAACCTATCTTTATGGGTTAGGTTAGGTTAGGTAGCCGAAAAAGCTAGGTTAGGTTAGGTTAGGTAGGTTAGGTAGTCGAAAAACAATTAATTCATGAAAACTTGGCTTATTAGGCAAATCGGGCCTTGCATAGTAGGCTGAGAAGTGCGTTCTGGCTACTAGGTACGACATATATATATATATATATATATATATATATATATATATATATATATATATATATATATATATGTCAGGCTTGTTCAGGCTTGTTCGCATTTGTGTTCCTCACGTGTGCCCCAAAGAATGAGGTGATTTGGTAAAATGCTATGCCCAAGATTACTGTCCGAGTGCCGGCGGTGGGGTGGTTCAAATAGCCTCGGCTATCACCTCATTATGTCCGGTCGTGATGGTCAAGTGGATTAAGGCGTCTTGTACATACCAGTTGCGTTGATTCTGGGAGTATGGGTTCGAGTCACTTCTGGGGTGTGAGTTTTCAGTTGCATATTGTCCTGGAGACCATTCAGGCTTGTTCGCATTTGTGTTCCTCACGTGTGCCCCAAAGAATGAGGTGATTTGGTAAAATGCTATGCCCAAGATTACTATCCGAGTGCCGGCGGTGGGGTGGTTCAAATAGCCTCGGCTATCACCTCATTATGTCCGGTCGTGATGGTCAAGTGGATTAAGGCGTCTTGTACATACCAGTTGCGTTGCTTCTGGGAGTATGGGTTCGAGTCACTTCTGGGGTGTGAGTTTTCAGTTGCATATTGTCCTGGGGACCATTCAGGCTTGTTCGCATTTGTGTTCCTCACGTGTGCCCCAAAGAATGAGGTGATTTGGTAAAATGCTATGCCCAAGATTACTATCCGAGTGCCGGCGGTGGGGTGGTTCAAATAGCCTCGGCCATCACCTCATTATGTCCGGTCGTGATGGTCAAGTGGATTAAGGCGTCTTGTACATACCAGTTGCGTTGCTTCTGGGAGTATGGGTTCGAGTCATTTCTGGGGTGTGAGTTTTCAGTTGCATATTGTCCTGGGGACCAATCAGGCTTGTTCGCATTTGTGTTCCTCACGTGTGCCCCAAAGAATGAGGTGATTTGGTAAAATGCTATGCCCAAGATTACTATCCGAGTGCCGGCGGTGGGGTGGTTCAAATAGCCTCGGCTATCACCTCATTATGTCCGGTCGTGATGGTCAAGTGGATTAAGGCGTCTTGTACATACCAGTTGCGTTGCTTCTGGGAGTATGGGTTCGAGTCACTTCTGGGGTGTGAGTTTTCAGTTGCATATTGTCCTGGGGACCATTCAGGCTTGTTCGCATTTGTGTTCCTCACGTGTGCCCCAAAGAATGAGGTGATTTGGTAAAATGCTATGCCCAAGATTACTATCCGAGTGCCGGCGGTGGGGTGGTTCAAATAGCCTCGGCTATCACCTCATTATGTCCGGTCGTGATGGTCAAGTGGATTAAGGCGTCTTGTACATACCAGTTGCGTTGCTTCTGGGAGTATGGGTTCGAGTCACTTCTGGGGTGTGAGTTTTCAGTTGCATATTGTCCTGGGGACCATTCAGGCTTGTTCGCATTTGTGTTCCTCACGTGTGCCCCAAAGAATGAGGTGATTTGGTAAAATGCTATGCCCAAGATTACTATCCGAGTGCCGGCGGTGGGGTGGTTCAAATAGCCTCGGCTATCACCTCATTATGTCCGGTCGTGATGGTCAAGTGGATTAAGGCGTCTTGTACATACCAGTTGCGTTGCTTCTGGGAGTATGGGTTCGAGTCACTTCTGGGGTGTGAGTTTTCAGTTGCATATTGTCCTGGGGACCATTCAGGCTTGTTCGCATTTGTGTTCCTCACGTGTGCCCCAAAGAATGAGGTGATTTGGTAAAATGCTATGCCCAAGATTACTATCCGAGTGCCGGCGGTGGGGTGGTTCAAATAGCCTCGGCTATCACCTCATTATGTCCGGTCGTGATGGTCAAGTGGATTAAGGCGTCTTGTACATACCAGTTGCGTTGCTTCTGGGAGTATGGGTTCGAGTCACTTCTGGGGTGTGAGTTTTCAGTTGCATATTGTCCTGGGGACCATTCAGGCTTGTTCGCATATATATATATATATATATATATATATATATATATATATATATATATATATATATGTCGTACCTAGTAGCCAGAACTCACTTCTCAGCCTACTATTCAAGGCCCGATTTGCCTAATAAGCCAAGTTTTCCTGAATTGATATATTTACTATAATTTTTTTCTTATGACATGATAAAGCAACCCTTTTCTCTATGTATGAGGTCAATTTTTTTTTATTGGAGTTAAAAGTAACGTAGATATATGACCGAACCTAACCAACCCTACCTAACCTAACCTAACCTATATTTATAGGTAAGGTTAGGTTAGGTAGCCAAAAAAAGCTAGGTTAGGTTAGGTTAGGTTGGTTAGGTAGACGAAAAAACATTAATTCATGAAAACTTGGCTTATTAGGCAAATCGGGCCTTGAATAGTAGGCTGAGAAGTGCGTTCTGGCTATTAGGTACGACATATATATATATATATATATATATATATATATATATATATATATATATATATGTCGTACCTAGTAGCCAGAACGCACTTCTCAGCCTACTATGCAAGGCCCGATTTGCCTAATAAGCTAAGTTTTCCTGAATTAATATATTTTCTCTAATTTTTTTCTTATGAAATGATAAAGCTACCCATTTCATTATGTATGATGCTAATTTTTTTTTATTGGAGTTAAAATTAACGTAGATACATGACCAAACCTAACCAACCCTACTTAACCTAACCTAACCTATCTTTATAGGTTAGGTTAGGTTAGGTAGCCGAAAAAGGTAGGTTAGGTTAGGTTAGGTAGGTTAGGTTGTCGAAAAACAATTAATTCATGAAAACTTGGCTTATTAGGCAAATCGGGCCTTGCATAGTAGGCTGAAAAGTGCGTTCTGGCTACTAGGTACGACATATATATATATATATATATATATATATATATATATATATATATATATATATATATATATATATATATATATATATATATATATATATATATATATATTATTAAATATGACCGAAAAAGTAAGATTAATAATTCTAACACAAATTTTCTCAATCTTTCGTACATTTCTTTTCACTGTTGGAGGTAAATCAAAAATCAATTCTCCAAAATTCATTTTTATTTCTAGTCTGACGCGACACGAGCGCGTTTCGTAAAACTTATTACATTTTCAAAGACTTTTAGTTTACAAATACACAACTGAATAGAACTTACGCATCTCCGATTTTATATCTACATTTTAGTGAGGTGGATGGGGTGAGGTGGCATTAATAGGGTATTAATTTCATCAACACAAGACAGAACAAGAGGTGGCATTAATAGGGTATTAATTTCATCAACACAAGACAGAACAAGAGGTGGCATTAATAGGGTATTAATTTCATCAACACAAGACAGAACACGAAACAATGGGTATTGAATAGATGTGTTTGTAGAAAGCCTATTGGTCCATATTTCTTGATGCTTCTATATTGAGCGGAGTCTTGAGGTGGGTAGAATATAGTTGTGCATTAATTGGCTGTTGATTGCTGGTGTTGACTTCTTGATGTGTAGTGCCTCGCAAACGTCAAGCCGCCTGCTATCGCTGTATCTATCGATGATTTCTGTGTTGTTTACTAGGATTTCTCTGGCGATGGTTTGGTTGTGGGAAGAGATTATATGTTCCTTAATGGAGCCCTGTTGCTTATGCATCGTTAAACGCCTAGAAAGAGATGTTGTTGTCTTGCCTATATACTGGGTTTTTTGGAGCTTACAGTCCCCAAGAGGGCATTTGAAGGCATAGACGACGTTAGTCTCTTTTAAAGCGTTCTGTTTTGTGTCTGGAGAGTTTCTCATGAGTCGGCTGGCCGTTTTTCTGGTTTTATAGTAAATCGTCAGTTGTATCCTCTGATTTTTGTCTGTAGGGATAACGTTTCTATTAACAATATCTTTCAGGACCCTTTCCTCCGTTTGATGAGCTGTGGAAAAGAAGTTCCTGTAAAATAGTCTAATAGTTCTCCAATGGTTTAGTCGAAGACATCATAAAAAGGAAAGTGAAACGCCATGCAACCTCTGAAGAGACAACTAACACAACACCTATACCCCCTATTAGACTATTTTACAGGAACTTCTTTTCCACAGCTCATAAAACGGAGGAAAGGGTCCTGAAAGATATTGTTAATAGAAACGTTATCCCTACAGACAAAAATCAGAGGATACAACTGACGATTTACTATAAAACCAGAAAAACGGCCAGCCTACTCATGAGAAACTCTCCAGACACAAAACAGAACGCTTTAAAAGAGACTAACGTCGTCTATGCCTTCAAATGCCCTCTTGGGGACTGTAAGCTCAAAAAAAAACAGTATATAGGCAAGACAACAACATCTCTTTCTAGGCGTTTAACGATGCATAAGCAACAGGGCTCCATTAAGGAACATATAATCTCTTCCCACAACCAAACCATCGCCAGAGAAATCCTAGTAAACAACACAGAAATCATCGATAGATACAGCGATAGAAGGCGGCTTGACGTTTGCGAGGCACTACACATCAAGAAGTCAACACCAGCAATCAACAGCCAATTAATGCACAACTATATTCTACCCACCTCAAGACTCCGCTCCAATATAGAAGCATCAAGAAATATGAACCAATAGGCTTTCTACAAACACTAGTTTCTACAAACATGTCGTACCTAGTAGCCAGAACGCACTTCTCAGCCTACTATTCAAGGCCCGATTTGCCTAATAAGCCAAGTTTTTGTGAATTAATTGTTTTTCGACTACCTAACCTACCTAACCTAACCTAACCTAACTTTTTCGGCAACCTAACCTAACCTAACCTATAAAGATAGGTTAGGTTAGGTTAGGTAGGGTTGGTTAGGTTCGGTCATATATCTACGTTAATTCTAACTCCAATAAAAAAAAATTGACCTCATACATAATGAAATGGGTAGCTTTATCATTTCATAAGAAAAAAATTAGAGAAAATATATTAATTCAGGAAAACTTGGCTTATTAGGCAAATCGGGCGTTGCATAGTAGGCTGAGAAGTGCGTTCTGGCTACTAGGTACGACATATATATATAAATATATATATATATATATATATATATATATATATATATATATATATATATATATATATATATATATATATATATATATATATGTCGTACCTAATAGCCAGAACGCACTTCTCAGCCTACTATGCAAGGCCCGATTTGCCTAATAAGCCAAGTTTTCATGAATTAATGTTTTTTCGTCTACCTAACCTACCTAACCTAACCTAACCTAGCTTTTTTTGGCTACCTAACCTAACCTTACCTATAAATATAGGTTAGGTTAGGTTAGGTAGGGTTGGTTAGGTTCGGTCATATATCTACGTTAATTTTAACTCCAATAAAAAAAATTGACCTCATACATAGAGAAAAGGGTTGCTTTATCATTTCATAAGAAAAAAATTATAGTAAATATATTAATTCAGGAAAACTTGGCTTATTAGGCAAATCGGGCCATGAATAGTAGGCTGAGAAGTGAGTTCTGGCTACTAGGTACGACATATATATATATATATATATATATATATATATATATATATATATATATATATATATATATATATATATATATATATATATATATATATATATGTATATATATATTGTGATGGTAAAGCGTTGGTGTTCGGCTGTTTCAAAAGCTAGGGGCAGGGCCTCGTCACATGGCAAAAAAAAAAAAGAGAAAAGTTGGTTCTTTTGTCTGTGGTAAGGTAATGGGAAGACACACAAAACACAAGTATATAAACAATGAAATTTTAATTACTCTAGAAAACAAGACATGAATAAAGGTAATCTCATAAAAATATGCAGGATAAGTCAACAAACAAAATAACATGAATAATCACTGGCAAATGAAAAGTTACGCTAAGACAAGTAAGTTACAGTGATAGCAAAATAAATATGAGTGCTGGAATACTGGCTTCGAGCTGCCACCTCTCTTAGTACACAAAAGCCAAGGCTTAGTCTACAAACGAGAGATGTCAACTGCATGGAGCACTGAGATATTCTGACGAGACTGGCGCACTGCAGCCCAGACGTCGACTTGTGGTGGAGGCGGAGGGCAGGTGTGACGAGACACCAGCCAATCAGCAACAGGCAGGCAGAGGATGAGCAGTTAGCTGGTTACGGCGGTGGCCAGGTGTTGGGGTACGATTTGCTCTCTGGGCAAAACGTTTGGCGATACTTGGTGAACGTATCTTGTATATAGTATCTTGTATTTTGACGTAATTATGTAGGGAAGAGCAGGCTCAATCTCTCTTGAAAGAGATTATCGTCACAATATATATATATATATATATATATATATATATATATATATATATATATATATATATATATGTCGTAGCTAGTAGCCAGAACGCACTTCTCAGCCTACTATGCAAGGCCCGATTTGCCTAATAAGCCAAGTTTTCCTGAATTAATATATTTTCTCTAATATTTTTCTTATGAAATGATAAAGCTACCCATTTCATTATGTATGGTCAATTTTTTTATATTGGAGTTAAAATTAACGTAGATATATGACCGAACCTAACCAACCCTACCTAACCTAACCTAACCTATCTTTATAGGTTAGGTTACGTTAGATAGCCGAAAATGTTAGGTTAGGTTAGGTTAGGTAGTCAAAAAAGCATTAGTTCATGAAAACTTGGCCTATTAGGCAAATCGGGTCTTGCATAGTAGGCTGAGAAGTGCGTTCTGGCTACTAGGTACGACATATATATATATATATATATATATATATATATATATATATATATATATATATATATATATATATATATATATATATATATATATATATATATATATATATATATATATATATATATATATAAATTTTCCAACCTGAAGCTCATGCCTTCTTTACCCAACAAAGTCTCATCTGTTTATCAAAGAATTTTTAAATATATTTTATATATTTTTTTAGTGGGGTTCTATTACATGGCCAGTAAGAATTTCAGATCCGAATTAACATTAAGAAAAAAGTTTTTGTACATTTATGAAGTACAAGAGAATGTGTGGAGTGAGTGTAATTATCGAAGTGTAGTTACAGAATGAGAGCTACGCTTGTGGTGTCCCGTCTTCCCAGAACTCTGCCATATAACGCTTTGAAACTGCTGTTGGTCTTGGCCTCCACCACATTCTCACCTAACTTGTTCCAACCGTCTACCACTGTATTTGTGAAAGTGAATTTTCTTATTTTTTCTTCTGCATCAGTACTTAGTTTAAATCTATGACTTCTTGTTCTTGAAGTTCCAGGTCTCAGGAAATCTTCCCTGTCAATTTTATCAATTCCTGTTACTATTTTGTACATAGTGATCATATCACCTCTAATTTCTTCTGTCTTCTAGTTTTGACATATTTAATGCCTCTAACCTCTCCTCATAGTTCTTGCCCTTCAGTCTGGGAGCCACTTAGTAGCATGTCTTTGCACCTTTTCCATTTTGATGATGTGCTTCTTAAGATATGGGCACCACACAACCGCTGTATATTCTAACTTTGGCCTAACAAAAGTTGTAAACAATTTTTTTAGTATTTTGCCATCCATGTATTTAAAAGCAATTCTGAAGTTAGAAAGTGTAGCATAGACCGCTCGCACAACGTTCTTTATGTGATCCTCAGGTGATACTTTTCTATCTAGAACCATCCCTAGATCTCTTTCTTTATCAGAATTCTTTAAGGGTTTCTCACATAATTTATAGGTTGTGTGTGGTCTATGTTCTCCTATTCCACATTCCATAACATGACATTTATTCACATTAAATTCCATTTGCCAAGTGGTGCTCCATACACTTATTTTGTTAAGGTCTTCTTGAAGGGCATGCCAATCATCTAAGTTTCTTATTCTTCCTATTATCTTAACATCATCAGCAAACATGTTCATATAATTCTGTATTCCATCTGGTAGATTATTTATGAAGACAATGAACATCCCCGGTGCAAGATCTGAGCCCTGTGGTACTCTACTTGTAACATTTCTCCAGTCTGATACATTGCCTCTGATTACTGCCCTCATTTTTCTATCAGACAGAAAAGTTTTCATCCATGTTAGACGCTTACCTGTCACCCCCTTCAATATTTTGAAGTTCCGGAACAACCTCTTATGTGGAACTCTATCAAAAGCCTTTCTTAGGTTCAGATAGATGCAGTCAACCCAACCATCTCTTCCCTGTAAAATCTCTGTTCCTCAATCATAGAAACTGAGTAAATTCGATACACCGGATCTTCCAGATCAAAAACCATTCTGTCTGATAATTTATCATTTCTCTCCCAGTGTTCTACCCATTTAGTTTTTGTTATTTTTTCCAATATTTTGACTATTACACTTGTCTATGATACAGGTCTATAATTGAGTGGGTCTTCTCTGCTGCCATTGTTGTAGATTTGAACTATTGTGTGTGTGTGTAGCATGTGCATTAATTCAAGTAGAGTGGCTGTGTGTTATCTGTAGCTGCAGCTGTAGAGAAACACAATTTTTGTTTAATGAGGATATATATTTTATTCAGGTTTTCTTTATTTTCAGTTAACATTCAGGAAAATCAAAATAGGAAGATCAGTGAAGGAAAAGACAAGAATGTAGAGCAAGAGGATAAGTCCTTGAAAAAAATGAAGAAGAAACACCAACTTTTTCAAGATACAACTGTGACAGGTAATCAAAACTCATTCTTCATTACTCAATTTCAAAGCAAAACTTGTACTCACCTAGTTGTGTTTGCAGGGGATGAGGATTGGCTCTATGGTCCCGTGTCTCAACTGTCAATCAACTGGTGTATAGATTCTTGGGCCATGGCCCACATTGGGCCAAGTTAATTACAGAAACATTGTGATCACATGCTAAAACATTGTTTACATCATGTGCTGTATAATACCTGCAATTTTGATCATTAAAGTGATGATTGTCATAGATACTAAACTAGAGGTTAAGGCCTGGGTCTATAATAGTTTGTATAAGAGGGCTGTTTTACAGAAAAGCCAAAAAAGGCAATTATAAAAGCACTAGCTATGGATATATATATATATATATATATATATATATATATATATATATATATATATATATATATATATATATATATATATATATTCATCAACGAACGTCAACAACACCTGTCGGCCCTGCCCTCCCTCCTCTTTTATCAGCTGATCCTTGAGCTTTCGGCTACCAACAAATGATGTAGCATCACCCGAAGGCAGCTAAGTACACAGTGACCTATATGTGATTGAAAAAACCAACAAGACCAACCCGTAATTCTCTCATTTCGACCTCATTAGTGTTGCTCCCTGGAGCTAAGAAGCTGTACCCGACGTTCACTGCTGCCTATCAACGAGTCTTCCCTATTTGTTCCTGCCTACATTTATCCTGCTATCATGCAAAGTAAGGCCGGTAAGACCCTTAAGAAAGATAGCACACCTAACAAGAATAACCCTACTAGCCAGGCTAACAACATGATTAGTTCAGCTATCTCCCCCTCGGTGGCCGCCGTGGGGGGTACCGACTCTCCCCCCGTCAACAATAACAAACAATCTCAGCTGGGCGCAGCGCCGTCTCTGACACGGGCCATGCAACAATTAGGTAGCCATATGGATCAACTTAAACGAGCTACTGCCCCTTGTTCTGACTTCAAGCGCTTTGCGGATAACCCTTGGCTCAAGTTATTAACTCAAGTACATGAAGATCAAATGACAGTAATCAAAGAGCAGTCGGCCTTAATAATGAACCTGCAAGGCTCATTATTATCTTTGCAGAATGAAGTTGTAGACTTAAACAAGAACAATCAAGATCTATCTACCACAGTCGTCAACCTTGAACAAGAATTAAGCATTCTCAAGAACACAGTTAAAAACTTTAATCCAGATGCAACCACTAAAAAACAGGAAGAAATATTGCAACAGTTTGAGAACCATCTGAACAACCTTCAACAACAACACACTGTTACCCAAGACGAGACAGACCAACATAAACTACTTGAATCGGTAATTATCTCTTCATGTGATTTTCCCCAAGAAACTGATGGTGAAGACTGTGCTGCCATTGTGATCAAAGTATTGCAGGATAAGTTAAATTATTCGATCCAAAAAAATGACATCAAAGCAGCTTATAGAGTGGGTACCAAATCATCTGGTACTAATAATAGGCGTATTCGTTTAAAATTAGATAGCTGCTCCCGCAAGACTGATCTTATCTCATCTGCAGTTGCTAGTAAATCCACTGTTTATGTGAATGAATGTCTGACCAGGTGCAGGCAAAATCTCTTTTTTAAACTGCGTGGCTTCTGCAAAAATTCCCCTACAATTAAACACTGTTTTGTGCGAGATGGTAAAATTATAGCTAGGAGGACTGACACTGGAAAAACCTATTCAATAACCACAGAAGCTCACCTTAATTCTTTCCTCAGTGACTGTGGGTTAGCTGCTGTATAGCCTGAATTCAGATTATAATCTCATATAACTACCTTTGTGTACTCTAGCTCTGCCTTTCCCTTCAAAAGGTTTTAACTTTAGTTTAAAAAAGAAAAAAAAAATAATAAAAAGAATAATATTGTCATCTTTATTATTGTCTTTTTTTTCTTTTTACTCCCATGTTCCATAGTACACTGGCTTTGCCTGTGTCCTCTAGTATTAACTTCATTATCCAGTGTTCCTGAGTGTATCTCTATTTAAACTACCTCAGTTTGTTTTAGTGTAACTTTAGTATTCAACTATAGTGTACTTATAATAGTATAGTAAGCAAGCTTTTCATCTTATAGATTTCATAATTGTTTTTTTTACTTTTTTGGTCATCTATTGTTATTAATTATTTTAGTTAATTTTTTACGTTCCTAGTTCCCATTAAGTTTTTTTTTTTTTTTTTTTTTTTTACTTAAAATTACCATTAAGTTTATTTTACTTTAGAATTTTTAATCTACTTTTTTTTTTGTTTTCTTTTTTGTAATTTGCCATTCTTACCTTGTTTTCCTGCAAACAGCCTTTTTATGCAGACAAGTATAGACCCAGAACTAAACCTCTTATCCACTATCTATGACAATCATCACTTCAATGATCAAAATTGCAGATATTTTACAGCACATGATGTAAACAATGTATTAACAGATAATCTCAATATCTCTGTAATCAACTTGAACGTTAGATCCCTAGGTAAACACTTCGATGATGTTAGTGCCTTGATTGAAACTATTGACAACAAATTCTCTTTTATTATACTTACTGAAACGTGGTTGAAAGAGGATAATACTCAACTCTTTAACATGCCTAACTACTCGGCAATTCACAACTGTCGTCAAATGCAGAGAGGTGGTGGTACTGCTCTTTACTACCACCAAGAACTAACATGCTTAAAAATAATTAGAACTAGAGACTGCTGTGGGGAGTATATCTTCGCCAGTTTCAGAGTCAAGGGTGCCGAGTCTGTCCTGTCTGTGGGTGCAGTCTATAGAATTCCTAACACTGATGTGTCTGAATTCAACTCAAACCTTAGAAATCTAATACTAGATAACAGATTGAACAAAAACCATCTAATTATCGCAGGGGACTTTAATATTGACCTCTGCGAGCCTGAACACCCTACTGCTGTTAGCTTCCTCAACTGTATGAATTCCTGCTTCCTCATACCCTTAATCACTAGACCAACTAGAATCACTGATAGTACTGCTACGACTCTAGATCACATCTGGACCAACATAACCTCTCCGCTTACTTCAGGTATAATCACCGATAGCACTACAGACCATTACCCCACATTTCTCTTATCTAACATCAGCAAACCACCTCTAGAGACAAGGGAGTTAAGCTTTAGGCTGCACAATGAAACTGCTATAAACAATTTTATAACTGCTGCTGATAATGTCAACTGGGAGTCCGAGTTAGGTAACATAGGGGACATCAACCTAGCAGTGAAATCTTTTCTACAAACAACTCTTAGCCTTTATAACACCCACTGTCCTATGCTTACAAAACAAGTCACAAGCAAAAGACTTAACAATCCTTGGCTTACAAAGGGAATACTTAAATCCATTAACAAAAAACATGATCTTGAGAAGAAGTATAGGCTAGGAACAGTCTCCAAAGAATTCTCAAAGAATTACTCGTTATTGCTATCTAAAATAATTAGACGAGCCAAAACTAAATACTATGAAGATAAATTTACCCAAATAAAGAGCAACATTAAAAAAACTTGGAGCACAATTTCACAAATATTGGGATCAAAGAAGATTTTAAATAACAAACCAACACTCCTTTCCAATAACGTTGGTCAGCTTTCAGCCTCTGATTCTGCTATTGAGTTCAATAGGTTCTTCTCTTCCATTGGGTCATCCCTTGCAAATGATATTCCATCTTCCTGTACTGATGTTAAGGACTATCTTACAGGTAACTATCCACAGTCTCTGTACCTAAAGCCTACTAGTTCCACTGATGTCAATGAAATAATCCTTTCCCTTAAAACTAAGTCTAGTGCCCTCGAGGAGATACCAACTTTAATTTACAAAAAAGCCTCCAGATCTCTAGCCCCTGCTATTGCATTGCTCTTCAACAAGTCACTTGAACTCCAAACCTTTCCTGACATTCTAAAAAAAGCAAGAGTAACCCCTGTCTACAAATGTGGTGATCTCACTGATGTTAACAACTACAGACCTATATCAATCCTGCCTAACTTGTCAAAAATATTCGAAAAGCTAATCTACAAGCAGCTTTACTCTTTTCTAGCCAAACACAATATACTTAGCTCTTGTCAATATGGCTTCAGACCCAAAAAAAGCACTAACGATGCACTTATTAGTATGATTAACTTAATTCACGCAGCTCTTGATAAAAAGGAGTTTCCTGTTGGGTTATTTGTGGACCTGCGTAAGGCTTTTGACACTGTCAACCATCAAAACCTTCTTCTTAAATTACATCATTATGGAGTCAGAGGACACTCCCTGCAATACCTCAAATCTTATCTTACTGACAGGCTCCAGTATGTTTCTGTGAATAATACAATTTCTCCCACCCTACCCATCAACATTGGTGTTCCTCAGGGCAGCATACTTGGCCCTCTCCTCTTTCTCATCTACATTAATGACCTTCCAAATGCCTCCCAACACCTCAAACCAATTCTATTTGCTGACGACACAACCTTCATTTACTCCAGTCCTGACCCCCTTGCTCTAAATGCCACAGTAAATACTGAGCTAGAGAAAGTCCATCTTTGGCTAACTGCCAACAAACTCACCCTTAACATTGACAAAACGTTTTATATTCTGTTTGGCAATAAATCCTCTAATCAGATAAATCTCAAAATAAACAATACCCAAATTTGTAACAAATTAGATGGCAAATTCCTTGGCGTTCTCATCGACCACAAGCTGAATTTCCAGGGTCACATTCTAAATATATCAAAAAAAGTTTCAAAAACTGTTGGCATTCTTTCTAAGATCAGATATTATGTACCCCGCCCTGCCCTGGTTACTCTCTATTACTCCCTCATCTATCCATACCTCAACTATGGTATTTGTGCTTGGGGTTCTACTACCCAAAATCATTTACGTCCTCTTATTACCCAACACAAAGCTGCTATTAGGACAATATCCAACTCTGGCCCCAGACATCACTCGGTACCCTTACTCAAATCTCTGAATATGTTAGATATTAAGTCACTGCACATTCTCTCTTGTGTATTATACATATATAAAACGCTGAACTGTAATGCCAATCCTGACCTCAAAAGCTTCATTGAAGGTTGTAACAGAACCCATGAGCACCACACCAGGAATAAATACAGTTTTGATATTCCTAGAGTACGACTTAATCAAACTAGAAATGCTCTACAAATCAAGGGACCCAGAATGTGGAATGACCTTCCCAACCATGTTAAAGACTGTACCTCTCTCAACCAGTTTAAGATAAAAACTAAACACTACCTAATAAATTCCCTGTAACCCACCTCACTCCTTTATTGTCAACCCATGTCTGTTATTTTTTTATTATTATTTTTTTTTAATCAACACTGTTTGTCAACCTATTGTATTTGTGCTGCTTTTTCAGTCATGTTCCCCCTTTTTTTTATCTTTATTTGTATTTGTTTTCAACACTTTTTATTCTTTATGCTCAATTAGTATTAAGTTCTAGATATTAATGTTTTTCTTGCCCGAAACGCATTGCGTAATAGTGGCTTTAGGCATTGTATGTACTAGCTCTATCTATATATCAATCCATTAATGTAACATCACTTGTATGTATGTACCTTACCTGAATAAACATATTTATTATTATTATTATTATTATATATATATTTATTTTATTTATTTATTTATGCATATATAAGAATGTACATAAGGAATGTGAGGATACAATTATGGTAATTACAGTCTTGTAAGGCCACTAGCACGCGCAGCGTTTCGGGCAGGTCGTATATATATATATATATATATATATATATATATATATATATATATATATATATATATATATATATATATATATATATATATATATATATATATATATATATATATATATATATATATATATATATATATATATATATATATATATATATATATATATATATATATATATATATATATATATATATATATATATATATATATATATATATATATATATATATATATATATATATATATATATATATATATATATATATATATATATATATATATATATATATATATATATATATATATATATATATATATATATATATATATATATATATATATATATATATATATATATATATATATATATATATATATATATATATATATATATATATATATATATATATATATATACACAAAAATGAGGTAGGTTGCTTAAAGGTACTTTCAGGTACACTTGATGGTAATAATTTGCACTAATGATCAAAATTGCACAGGCAAAGCCAAGAACACAATGGAGCAAGGCTGGCGAGGCTAGGCAACCTGGGTTACAAAGAAAAAGTTGAATAAAAATTCTAAAGTAATATAAACTTAATGGTAATTTAAGTAATGAAAACTTAATGGGAACTTAAAGTAAAAATGAACTAGAATAATTAATAACAATGGATGGCCAATAAAAGTAAAAAAGCAATTATGAAATTTATAAAACGAATAGCTTACTTACTATAATATTATAAGTACACTATAGTTGAATATTAAAGTTACACTGAAACAAAATGAGATAGATTAAATAGAAATACAGTCAGGTACACTGGATGATAAAGTTTATACTTGAGGACACAGGCAAAGCCAGTGTACTATGGAACAAGGGAGTAAAAAAGAAAAAAAAAAGAGATTAATTTTTTTGTTTAAGTTAAAACCTTTGGAAGGAAAGGTAGAGCCATAGTACACATTGGTAGTTAAATGAGGTTATAATTTGAATTCTGGTTATTCAGCAGCTATCCCATAGTCATTCAGGAGAATTGAGGTGAGCTTCAGTGATTATAAAGTAGGTTTTTCCAGTGTCAGTCCTCCTAGCTATAATTTTACCATCTCGCACAAAACAATGTTTAATTACAGGGGGAATTTTTGCAGAAACCACGCAGTTTAAGTAAGAGATTTTGTCTGAACCTGGTCAGACATTCATTCACATAAACATTGTATTTACTAGAGACTGCAGATTTGAAAAGGTCTGACTTGCGGGAGCAGCTATCTAGTTAAACTTGAATTCTCCTGTTATTTATACCCTCCTGTTGATTTGATACCCTCTCTATAAGCTGATTTGATGTCACAAGTATTGATTGAATATTTGGATCATATCTTGGATATTTGGATCTTGGGGGAATATATTTGAGTATTTGGATCATACCTTGCATCATATGGTCTTGGGGGAAAGATCATCATGCATTCATTCATGATGGTCTTGGGAGAACATTGTGAATGATTGAATGGAGGTTTTGGGGAGGCTTCAAGTGTGCTTTTTGGACCTGGCGAGTGTTTGGTTCCTGTTCCATCTCAAGAATATCTGATCATATATTCAAAGCTCTTTTTGATATTTGGCAGTCTACCAGCTGTCAACTATTTGTTGTGATGTGTTTTGATAATATATATTTTGTTTAGAATATACTGTATGGAAACCAGGGATATAAATATTGTATGGCTACAAATATAAAAAAAAATATTTTTAAATATAAAGTACTTGTTATATATATTCTCAAAAAATTATTATGTAAGTGTGCAATGAATTGATGTGTGCTGTATTTGCAGAGCATCAAATCATCTAGATGGTAGGGCAAGTAAACCAATTTTAACTCAAATAATCTATGCTAGGTATCTTGGAAACCACTGTGGCACCACACTTGCCCTTCTTGGTCTCTGTCTACAGATAGTTGTGATGCCTGGTGGCCACTGTCCACAGACTACAGTATTATAGTTCCAAATTTCTGTGATTTTTGTGTTTTGTTTTTGTAAGAAATATATATTTATTACATATATTATGTTTTCCACATTTTCAGCACATCAGTGTCTACTTACTGCTGAAGCAAGTACCTTGATCGGGGGACCCAAAGAGCATATCGTAGAAGGGGTCGAAGATGTCCATTATTTTGAAGCCATCAAACAGAAAAGAAGAAAGAAATATTTTGAAGATATTAAAAAAGGATCATTTCTAACAGAATCAAATAATTCCTAATAATTTATTAGGAATAAATTATTTAATAATTTAATTCCTAATAATTAATGTAAAATATATGATTCATTATTGTAATAAACTCAATAAACTTGTATTTAAAGTCAGTAATCCATATATTCATTTATCAAACGATCCTTGTGCAGTATGTGCAGAGAATATGTGCAGAGACTTGACCTTTAACATGGTCAAGAATTTTAGTAAGGGACCACATTGTTGTCTGATACTGTAAATTTGTAATGTACTATTTTAGAAACCTTTTTGCTAATATCTTGTATATGGCAATGAAAATTGAGTTTGTTGTTATCAATGTGAATAATGTTGTCAATGTTGTCAATGTTTCATTAGCAGTGACAAAGAGAATACTTAAACAAATATCTAATGAAGATCTCACCGACCTAACAAATTCACAAAGACCAGAAAGTTGTAGCATTAAATATTATGATAGATATCGTGAGGAGACATTCACATATGGGACTAATAGAACAAGAACCCGGCAATGTGATGTTATAGTGTCCAGAATACGCCTGGGATATAGACGTATCTGGCAGCTTTATCAAAACCCAAATGTCGAGTACACAACGTGTCAACTTTGTGAAAGAGAAAACATGCACTCTCTTGAACATTATATTGTAGAATGTCCCATATTGACTGACTTTCGCCCTCCTGGGCTAAGGTATTCTGAACTGTGTAATTACTATATGAGTACTGGAACACTTGATGATATATTGGACTTGTACCCAAGATTAACCATGTAATGTATCAATTATACAATGTATGTATGTGATGTAACTATATAACCTGAGCTTGTAAAAGCACCTTCATCGCCTTCAGTGATTAAGTGCTGAATTGCACACTAGTTTCTCTATCTGCTATCTCACCCCGTCAGAGTAAAAGAGACAAATGTATGTGAATGCGTGTGTGTGTGTATATATGTATGTATACATGTATGTATATATGTATATGTACGTATATGTGTGTGTGTTACCTTGACCTTGAGGTGCTTCCGGGGCTTAGCGTCCCCGCGGCCCGGTCGTCGACCAGGCCTCCTGGTTGCCGGACTGATCAACCAGGCTGTTGGACGCGGCTGCTCGCAGCCTGACGTATGAGTCTCAGCATGGTTGATCAGGTATCCTTTGGAGGTGCTTATCCAGTTCTCTCTTGAACAATGTAAGGGGTCGGCCAGTTATGCCCCTTACGTGTAGTGGAAGCGTGTTGAACAGTCTCGGACCTCTGATGTTGATAGAGTTTTCTCTCAGAGTACCTGTTGCACCTCTGTTTTTCAACGGGGGTATTCTGCACATCCTGCCATGTCTTCTGGTCTCATGTGATGTTATTTCTATGTGCAGGTTTGGGACCAGCCCCTCTAATATTTTCCACGTGTAAATTATTATGTACCTCTCCCGCCTGCGCTCAAGGGAGTACAGTTTTAGGCTCTTTAGTCGGTCCCAATAGTTTAAATGTTTTACTGAGTGGATTCTAGCAGTAAATGATCTCTGCACGCTCTCCAGGTCAGCAATTTCTCCAGCTTTGAAAGGTGCTGTCATTGTGCAGCAGTACTCCACTCTAGAGAGCACAAGCGTTTTGAAAAGTATCATCATCGGTATAGCATCTCTAGTGCGAAAAGTTCTTGTTATCCAACCTGTCATTTTTCTTGCAGTTGTGACGGCTACTTTATTGTGTTCTTTAAAGGTAAGGTCTTCCAACATGAGTACACCCAGATCCTTTACATTGCCTTTTTGTTCTATGTTATGATTTGCCTGAGTTTTGTACGTGGTTTCCGATTTTATATTTTCATTTTTTCCATAGCGCATGAGCTGGAACTTATCTTCGTTAAACACCATATTATTTTCTGTAGCCCATAGAAAGACCTGATCTATATCTGACTGGAGGTTCGCCGTGTCCTCTATGTTGCCTACTCTCATGAAGATCCTAGTGTCATCTGCAAAGGATGATACAGTGCTATAGGTTGTGTTCTTGTCTATGTCCGATATGAGGATGAGAAAAAGTACTGGAGCAAGAACAGTACCCTGGGAGACTCTTCATGGTTGATGGGCTGGATTTTATTTTGTTGACTATTACACATTGGGTTCTGTTGGTCAGAAAATTGTAGATCCATCTGCCTATTTTTCCGGTAATTCCTTCTGAACGCATTTTATGTGCAATAACACCATGGTCACATTTATCAAAAGTTTTTGCGAAATCTGTGTAAATTACATCAGCGTTTTGTTTGTCTTCCATAGCATCTAATGCCATATCATAGTGGTCCAGCAACTGCGGCAGGCAAGAGCGCCCTGTTCTGAAACCATGTTGTCCGGGGTTATGGAGATGCTGTGATTCCATGTATTTTGTGATCTTACTTCTTAGCACTCTCTCAAAAATTTTTATGATGTGCGTTGTTAGTGCTATCGGTCTGTAATTTTTTGCCTCTGCCTTATTTCCTCCTTTATGGAGTGGTGCTATCTCTGCTGTTTTTAGTATGTCAGGGATAACGCCAGCATCTAGTCTTTGTCTCCACAAAATGTGGAGGGCCTGCGATAGTGGTTTTTTACAGTTCTTTATTAATATGGAGTTCCAAGAATCCGGGCCTGGTGCAGAGTGCATAGGCACACTGTTTATGGCTTCTTCAAAATCAAGTGGGGATAGGGTGACGTCTGATATATGATTTGATGTTGGTATCATATCCATGAAAAATTCATTTGAGTTATCAATCTTTAATGTGTTTAATGGCTCGCTGAAAACAGAGTCGTACTGCTTCCTCAGTAGCTCGCTCATTTCTTTGTTGTCATCGGTGAAAGTTCCATTTCCCTTTCGCAGGGGCCCGATACTAGATGTCGTTTTTGATCTTGATTTTGCATAGGAGAAAAAATATTTCGGATTTCTCTCTATTTCACTGATGGCCTTTTGCTCTCTTTGCCTCTCCTGGGTTTTGTATGATTCTTGTAGCTTGAGTTCAATTGTTTCTATTTCTCTACCTAACCTTCTTCGCCGTTCTTGAGATAGGGTGCGACTCTCAAGTTGTTCCGCGATTCGTTTTCTTCGCCTATATAGGGAACGACGTTCCCGTTCCAATTTGCATCTCTTCCTCTTTTTTCTTAGAGGTATGCGGTTTGAACATATTTCTAGTGCTACTGAGCTTATTTTTTCCAGGCTCTGGTTCAGGTTTGCATTTTCTAGCTGTTCTTCCCAGTTTATTTCTGTGAAGTCCTGGTTTATTTGCTCCCAGTTTATCTGTTTATTATTGAAGTTGAATTTGCTGAAATCTCCTCCACCGGGAATCTGGACTGGTTTTGAAGGTCCATTCCCCATGGTTGTCAGAACTTCAATTAAGTTGTGATCTGAGTGACAGGTATTTGTAATCATTATGCTCCTGATCAATTCATCATTATTAGTGAAAATGAGGTCCAGCGTGTTCTCCTTCCTAGTTGGTTCTACTATTTGCTGGTTTAAGGCAAACCTGTCGCACATCCGTAGCAGGTCATTTGCATGTGCCTGTTCATTTAGGCTACTTCCTGGTATTCTTTCTGATATTACTGTATTAGCCAGGTGCTTCCATTTCAGGTGCCGTAGGTTGAAGTCCCCAAGCAGAATGATGTTCGGAGCTGGATTTGTAAGGTTTTCCAAGCAGTGTTCTATTTTCATTAGTTGGTCTTTAAACTGCTGAGGGTTTGCCTCCGGTGACTTATATACAAGGACAATAACTACATTTAAAATCTCTATTTTGATTATCAGCACTTCCACCATATCATTTGAGGTGTTTAGCAGCTCAGTAGAGATGAGTGTGTCTTTGATGTAGAGGCTGACCCCACCCTGAAGCCGGTGTTTCCTATCACATCTGAAAAGAGTATACTCTGAGATCCATATTTCACTATCATGGTAGTCCTTTGTGTGGGTTTCTGTTAGGTCTGCAAACACTGCACTTGCCTCATGAAGGAGACCATCTATAAAGTGAACTTTGTTGGATTTGCGTGTTTTTATACCATGGATGTTGGCAAATATAAATGATGTTATCGTGTTAGTGGAAGTGCTGGAAGCCTTACTTGGTGTTAATATCTGAGGCTCTGGTAAGGAGGCCACTGTGTTTGCGTCCAGTGTGTGTCGTTTTGGAAGTGTGTGTGTGTGTGTGTATGTATATGTATGTGTATAAAGTATATATGGAAGCTGATCAGAATTACATTTCACCTTTATAAATGCACATTAATGATACATCGAACACTTTATGTAGGGCATACGTAAATCTGTGTATCTATGTATATACGTATGTAGGTTAGCTTAGCATTTTAAAAGCACCGAATCACCTTCTGTGGTTGAGTGTTCAATAAACCCTTGAACTATATGTTTAAGACATCTCTAACCCTGTCCATGGAGGACAGAAGAAAATGTATATATTGTAGTTAGCATTGTAAATGTGTGGCCACGTCTGTGGTAGAAAATAATAATAATAAAAAAAATGTGAATACCTAGGAACTTCACATCTACTCTGTTGGCAATTTGAGTATTGTTAATTCTTAGATCAATTTGATTAGTACACTTAATTATCAATTTTTTTTTAGGTCGTGTAAATGTTAAGGGGCTGTGTTATATTATATGCTATATTATAACAAGTACAGAGACCTAGAACGTTGTTACAGGTTCGTGCCAATACGCTCCGAGAGACTGGGCGCCTGGGGTAAATGTGCACATAATTTCTTAAAGAAGGTGGGGATGAGGAACTCATTGGGAATACTTAAGATTCACGAGTGGCCAGTTTCCTGTTCCAGCACCTCAGTTTCGCAGTTCAGAGGGGAAATGCGTGCTATATCCTGGGTACGCACCCAACCTCCGAGGAGCTGGACGAAGTCTTCGAACACTGATTGTTATATTGTTATACAGTATATATGTGTGTGTGTGTATGTTAATACAGTCTTAAGATTGTAATAAGTTCTATGTTGGGCAAACTTCTAAAGATTTGAAATGTAGAATTTCGCAACATAAATACTTTGTAAGACATGCCAATTGTCTAATGCTTTGTTTGTTCATCTGTCAGAAGATGCTCACCAAATTCATTGGGAGATGGCTTCTTCAATAACGAATTGTAAAAGCACCTATAACAGAAACATAATTGAATCTGCTTTGATACAGATCACAAAAGAAAGTAATTTGAACATTAGCAGTGGTTTATATAACTTAGATCCATTTTAATAGATCATTTAAAGGGCGATTTAAGTAGGTTAGGATCTTTTGTATATATACATATACATTCCTATATACCTTATAGGAACACATTTTCTCACTAATTCATTGTAAATATATACTATTTAATGCTATGATTATCCATGTGTGGGCCTGTGTGTGGTTGCTGCATCGGATGAGCCAATAGGCCCTCTGCAGTGTACACGTATTGTACCTCACCTCACTCCACCATTCTCTCCTGCCTATTTATGTCCAGTACTCGACCTGTAAAACCACTCCTTCTGAAGATGTCTCAATATACGAAAGTACTTAAGGAAATTCCTGTTTCAATTTTCCTCCGTGGTCTGACACTGTCATATATATATATATATATATATATATATATATATATATATATATATATATATATATATATATATATATATATATATATATATATATATACATATATATATATACATATATATATACATATAAATATATATATATATATATATATATATATATATATATATATATATATATATATATATATATAAAAGTTTGTGAGGGTACCACCTCTGGTGCCAATGTGGGGACCCATAGCCTCGGAGAAGAAAATAAAAAGTATTCAGAGGAGACCTTGTGGTTTCTCACTGAACACTAATATTATCTTCTCCTACCACCCCCCATTCTTTTGTATGTACACATATATATTTACTTTATTTGAACTTTGTTACAAAAAAGGAGTTACATATGGGTTACAAAGATGGTTATCATAGGTTGTCGAGTTCCTCCAGCTCCTCAGATGGCGGGCAGGAACCCAGGATGCAGTGCGCATTTCCCCTCTGCATCGCCACACTGAGGCGCTGGAAAAGAAAGCTTGCAGCTCTTGGGTCCCTTGTTGTTTCAATGAGCTTAGAACCCAGTTCCTTCAAAAAACTGGTAGCACTTTTACCCCAGGCGCCGAGTGTCTCAGAAGCAATGGGGACAAAATTGTAGTGGTGATCCAGTTCTCTATACTTACGGGATTTGGCTGCTTCCCTGTGGGTGGCAGCGCCACCTGGTTGTGCAACACTGAGGTTAATGTAGGTATTAGCCAGGGTTGATATGCACGTGTAGTCCCATACCAACTGCTTGCCATTCTTCCAGGGGTTCACTGTGATACCATCCGGGCGACCAATAAGAGCATCAGAGTTACGGGGCGTTAGGTAACGGGGCTCTCTTTCAGCTGGGCATCCAGCTGTGGTGAGGCTCCTCTTGATGATGTCGTTAACTTCACTGTGCCTCGAGTGTCATCCCCCTGTGCTTTGGCAGAGTAGGCCATGGTGGCTGTACCTGTCAGCCACCACCTCGCCGCAAATACACCTATATCTGGTGTGGATTGGGGCAGCAAGGCGGAGGGCGTGTGGTGTGAGACGTGCCAGTTGCCGACATTGGGGTTGCTAACAGGAAATCCCCTGCATGTGGTGCTGCTACTGCTGTGAGGCGAGCAATGTCGTGTTGTGTTGTTGCAGCACCCAGGCACTCTGCAGCAACTTGGTCTACAATGGGGCCATCCCAGCTGGATTGCTTGTGGGCTTTTGGGGATGGTGGTTGAGGTGATTGGCCTGCACGAGAGGCCCACTCTGTGGCACAGCGTGTAAAATTGGGATCATGTACACCTGCCAGCTGATGTAAGTGGGCAGGTAGAATTTCCTTCACAAGGTCGTCGGATACTGATAAGGAGGACAGGAAGGCTGGAATAGCGATTTGCGTTGCTGTTCGAACTCCGAGGCCCCCAAGTCTAACGGGAAGAGAGGCTTGTTTCCACTGTAGGTCATCGAGAGAGAGGTTAAGGGCTTTTTCTAGCATTGATTTCAGTAACCGGTCATACTCACTTAGTTTTTGGCTACTGTAACACGGGTTTGGGTTTTTCTCTCTTTACTTCTCTACCTTCTACTCCCTCTACCCGTATTCTTACTTTTATTTCTAAACCAAGGGACTCCAAAACTTTTAACCAAGCCAACTCCACGCCACGTGGTCCTAAGACGATTGACCGACTTAGGATTCTACACCCAGTATGACGTGACCTAAGCTCTGAACAAAACCCTAGAGTCACCTCTGCTGCCACCACCAGACCAGTAATACAAGAGCAATGATCGAGGTCTGGATCGATCACGCTAATTAATCAACCTAGGGGCTTGATCCCCACTATAAACGATGACCTTGAGTGTGGAATAAATTACACGGTAATGATAATTCCGATTCGATGTTAGAATCGGCGCACAATGCAACTCTGCCTCGTGTGGACCACGTGACCAGGACAAGTATACACATAAAACACATGGAAACAATAAAATGCAAATTAATAACAAATTTAATTTATTAAAAGAAAACTAAAACAAAATCTAAAAATGTTCACTCCCTATCACTTTAACACTCCCTACTTGACCTGAGTGGCAAATGAGACTATTTCTATACTTAACAATAGCAACTATACCTTGGGCGACCACAGTTCTAGGTGTTGGGCCTGTTCTTGGGGAGAGGTAAGATGTTGACCTCTTATCCCAGCTGCTTCCGTGACCACACTGATTTTTTTCTTGTCTGGACTACCCCAGACAGAGTATTGTATTGTTCCGCATCGCTTACCCAGTTACTTTAGCAAGGTTAAGTTATAACAATTAAACTCTGTTGTACTTAATTGATCCAGACTGGTTGAATTATTTTACTGAATTAAATTACACAAGCCTCTAACGGCAGAGCTGTTCCCGATCACAAAGATGGTTATTAAAACTTTGAGAAATAGTAGACCTGTCAACCCCTGATGACCTATGACCGCCGGTCACTCCGCTTTAAAAGTTAGATCTGATTCGTGACGTCACTGATGGTGACTTAAACTCAATAATTAGAATACTCTTGATATTGTGTCCAGTACTATTATACAATACAATTTTAATGCAAAATGAATAAAGGCTAATTTTCTCTAAATTCCTGAATACTATAGGATGATTCATTATACGCAGATATGAACAAAGCGTCGGTTATTTCCACCGCGAATTCCCCTGGGGGTCAGGTCACCATGCGGCTCAGCTTCCCATTCTCTTTTGTCGATAAACCACTCTGGATAATTCTTACAACAGCCTAGTTTGTTACACTACTGTAAGATGGTGAACACCTCAGAAAGTAGGTTAACCTGGGTAGGGACAGACATCTGGTGATGAGGTAGAGTGCATCATGAGCATCAATATCCTCAATCCTCCCATCCATCCTCTTAAGGTCGGCGATTTTCTTATCAAGGACCTCATCGATGGCTTTCAACCCCAGGGGAGCTCCTAGGAGTGTGCTGTCTTCAGGTTTAGTTTTATGGATATTTGGCAGAAGACCCTCTATTCTCTCTACGATGCCCTGGTTGGAACATATTATTTCACATTTAGAAGGGTTCAGGGTGAGGCCTAAAACTGCACCTTGCTCCTGGATTTTTCTGATGTCCTCCAGGAGGGAGTCTTGGGAACCAGCTAGGGAACTATCATCCAAGAACCAGATGTTAAGCTCGCTGGACAGGACCTCTGTGACTTGTTTGATGACTAAGCAGAAAAGGAGATTAGCAAGGGGGTCACCCTGTTGGACGCCTTCTCGCGAGAAGGCGAGAAGGCTGCGAGGCACTATATATATATATATATATATATATATATATATATATATATATATATATATATATATATATATATATATATATATTTATATATATATATATATATATATATATATATATATATATATATATATATATATATATTTATATATATATATATATATATATATATATATTTATTTATATATATATATATATATATATATATATATATTTATATATATATATATATATATATATATATATATATATATATATATATATATATATATATATATATATATATATTTATATATATATGTATATACATCAAGAAGTCAACACCAGCAATCAACAGCCAATTAATGCACAACTATATTCTACCCACTTCAAGACTCCGCTCCAATATAGAAGTATCAGGAAATATGGGCCAATAGGCCCTCTGCAATTACTTCCATTCTTACCTTCAATACCCATTATTTCGTGTTCTGTCTTGTGTTGAAAGTTTGTTTTCACCTCATCCAAAACTGTTGTAACATATCACCTCACTCAAATGCATATATATATATATATATATATATATATATATATATATATATATATATATATATATATATATATGTCGTACCTAGTAGCCAGAACACACTTATCAGCCTACTATGCAAGGCCCGATTTGCCTATTAAGCCAAGTTTTCATGAATTAATATATTTTCTCTATTTTTTTTCTTATGAAATGATAAAGCTACCCATTTCATTATGTATGAGGTAAATTTTTTTTAATGGAGTTAAAATTAACGTAGATATATGACCGAACCTAACCAACCCTACCTAACCTAACCTAACCTATCTTTATAGGTTAGGTTCGGTTAGGTAGCAGAAAAAGTTAGGTTAGGTTAGGTTAGGTAGGTTAGGTAGTCGAAAAAACATTAATTCATGAAAACTTGGCTTATTAGGCAAATCGGGCCTTGCATAGTAGGCTGATAAGTGTGTTCTGGCTACTAGGTACGACATATATATATATATATATATATATATATATATATATATATATATGTCGTACCTAGTAGCCAGAACTCACTTCTCAGCCTACTATGCGAGGCCCGATTTGCCTAATAAGCCAAGTTTTACTGAATTAATATATTTTCTCTAATTTTTTTCTTATGAAATGATAAAGCTACCCATTCCATTATGTATGAGGTCAATTTTTTTTTATTGGAGTTAAAATTAACGTAGATATTTGACCGAACCAAACCAACCCTACCTAACCTAACCTAACCTATCTTTATAGGTTAGGTTAGGTTAGGTAGCCGAAAAAGTTAGGTTAGGTTAGGTTAGGTAGGTTAGGTAGTCGAAAAACAATTAATTCATGAAAACTTGGCTTATTAGGCAAATTTGGCCTTGCATAGTAGGCTGAGAAGTGCGTTCTGGCTAGTAGGTACGACATATATATATATATATATATATATATATATATATATATATATATATATGTCGTACCTAGTAGCCAGAACTCACTTTTTGGCCTACTATTCAAGGCCCGATTTGCCTAATAAGCCAAGTTTTCCTGAATTAATATATTTACTATAATTTTTTTCTTATGAAATGATAAAGCAACCCTTTTCTCTATGTATGAGGTCAATTTTTTTTTTATTGGAGTTAAAATTAACGTAGATATATGACCGAACCTAACCAACCCTACCTAACCTAACCTAACCTATATTTATAGGTAAGGTTAGGTTAGGTAGCCAAAAAAAGCTAGGTTAGGTTAGGTTAGGTAGGTTAGGTAGACGAAAAAACATTAATTCATGAAAACTTGGCTTATTAGGCAAATCGGGCCTTGAATAGTAGGCTGAGAAGTGCGTTCTGGCTATTAGGTACGACATATATATATATATATATATATATATATATATATATATATATATATATATATATATATATATATATATATATATATATATATATATGTCGTACCTAGTAGCCAGAGCTCACTTCTCAGCCTACTATTCAAGGCCCGATTTGCCTAATAAGCAAAGTTTTCCTGAATTAATATATTTACTATAATTTTTTTCTTATGAAATGATAAAGCAACCCTTTTCTCTATGTATGAGGTCAATTTTTTTATTGGAGTTAAAATTAACGTAGATATATGACCGAACCTAACCAACCCTACCTAACCTAACCTAACCTATATTTATAGGTAAGGTTAGGTTAGGTAGCCAAAAAAAGCTAGGTTAGGTTAGGTTAGGTAGGTTAGGTAGACGAAAAAACATTAATTCATGAAAACTTGGCTTATTAGGCAAATCGGGCCTTGAATAGTAGGCTGAGAAGTGAGTTCTGGCTATTAGGTACGACATATATATATATATATATATATATATATATATATATATATATATATATATATATATATATATATATATATATATATATTATATATATATATATATATATATATATATATATATATATATATATATATATATATATATATATAAATATATATATATATGTATACATATATATATGTATACATATATATATATTATTAAATATGACCGAAAAAAGTATGATTAATAATTCTAACACAAATTTTCTCAATATTTCTTATGTTCCTTTTCACTGTCGATGGTAATTGATGCACATAAATTATGTTGTTCTTGTTTAAAGATGCTAATGATGCTGGGATAGAAAAGGGTGACTGCTGAGATGTTGCAAAACATTGATGTTTTTGTAGGAAAAAAGAAATGAAATGTCTGATATACAACAAATGTCAAAAAGGTTTGTTCAGTGTTCGGCAGGTAGGCTGCTCCATTATAACAATCATTATAACAATTATAACATTATAACAATTCTTTGTTTCAAATGTGTTCCATTTGTTTTGTATTTTTCATTTACGTCTCAATAATGGAGAAGCCTACCTTACATACACTGAATAAACCATTATGACATTTTCCTTTCTTCAAATGTGTTCAATATTTATTTTTCATTTGTCTTATAGCAAAAGGTTCGTTCGGTGGTCGGCAGGTAGGCTGCTCCATATTTCTTACATACAAAAAACGTAAATAATAAAAAAAAATGAAGAATTTTGAAAACCAGTACAAATGTCAAAAAGGTTCGTTCGGTGGTCTACAGGTCGGCTGCTCCATGTTTCTTAAATAAAAAAAAACGAAAAATAAAAGAACTGTTGAAACAATTTGAAAAATGGACAAATGCCATAAATGTTCGTTCAGTGTTTGTCGGGTAGGCTGCTCCATTATTGAGACGTAAGTGACAAATACAAAACAAATGGAACACATTTGAAACAAAGAAAGTCATAATGGAGCAGCCTACCCAACAAACACTGAACGAACCTTTTGCTATAACGAATATGAAAGACTATGGCTGCTGGCTGGGTTAGTACTGCGTGAGCAACCATTTGTAGCACACGTGACTCTGGCTCTCAAACACCTGTCCCACACGGTGTTGAAAGACTGCGCTCAGTCTGTGAAATTCAGACCCTATTGTTTGAAGAACATAAGGGTCATAACATTGGTGAAGCTAGGCGCAATAAGGGCTTAACACAACGGTCGGATGCCAGTGATACAGCACCTATGAGGATGATACAGCGAGCGTATCCCGTTGTAGCTCTGAGCCCTACCCTTGCCATCTCGAATTTATATAGATGATACATAAATGAATCGTTTTCTGCGTTCAGTGATGATGCATCTGATATAAGTAGCATAGATGAACAGTGTTAGCGGCTTCCATCGTGGTGTTGTTCATTGATATTTTCAAGAATACCTGAATCTCTTCCTGACTGATGGACACTCTTTGAGGCTAGCTGAATCTTTTCCTGACTGATGGACACTCTTTGAGGCTAGCTGAATCTCTTCCTGTGTGGGACCTTCAAAGCGATTTTTCAAGACTACCTTACAAATTGAGCTTTTCCTATAATCGTTTCAATACTACCTTATGCTTTACAAGCTTGGCTACATACCACCTACAAGTACTAAAGCCAAGAGTGCACGCGAGTGCGTTATTTGCAAGCACACAGAACGATGAAACAGGAAACGAAAATCTGTAGCTGGTGCAAGGAGAGCAAAGTCGAGCTGTGTACCATGGACTACTTCATTGACTAAAACGCACCTCAAAAGTACTGAGTGTGTAATACAGTGTGTTACTGTGTAAATAGTATGTGAAACTGTACATATTGTAATTTTAGTGAATTTTTACCACGTAATATTGTGACAATAAACATTTATTGTGGACACATTACTGACACATGTATCACAGTTTCATGGAAAATTATGAACATTCTACTGTATACATATTGTAAAGGTCACAAATATGCATCATATAAGATAAAAGAAACAAATAAAACCGCATTGGAAATGCATAGAAAAAAATATTCGAAAATATATTTGTGGCAACACGTGATGCTTGAATGGCCTGCGCGACCGTGTCTGGGAGCTTCACACACGGGCAACCAGGCCCTGATGATGGTAATTTATCATTTTGCAAAGAAAAATTATATTTTGGGGAACATTTGATGTCATGCACACTGGGGAAATTTCACAATAAACACAGTGCATCACACTGGTTACATGGGGGACACTCATTTTGTATGACGTCCGTTTCACATGACGAACATGGAACGGATTAAATTCGTTATGCAAGGTACCACTGTATATATATATATATATATATATATATATATATATATATATATATATATATATATATATATATATATATATATATATATGCAAACAAGCCTGAATGGTCCCCAGGACTATATACAACTGAAAACTCACACCCCAGAAGTGACTCGAACCCATACTCCCACAACTGGTATGTACAGGGACGCCTTAATCCGCTTGACCATCACGACCGGACATAAGGAAGTGATAGCCGAGGCTATTTGAACCACTTCCCCGCCGGCACTCGGATGGTAATCTTGGGCATAGCATTTTATCAAATCACCTCATTCTTTGGGGCACACGTGAGGAACACAAATGCAAACAAGCCTGAATGGTCCCCAGGACTATATACAACTGAAAACTCACACCCCAGAAGTGACTCGAACCCATACTCCCACAACTGGTATGTACAGGGACGCCTTAATCCGCTTGACCATCACGACCGGACATAAGGAAGTGATAGCCGAGGCTATTTGAACCACTTCCCCGCCGGCACTCGGATGGTAATCTTGGGCATAGCATTTTATCAAATCACCTCATTCTTTGGGGCACACGTGAGGAACACAAATGCAAACAAGCCTGAATGGTCCCCAGGACTATATACAACTGAAAACTCACACCCCAGAAGTGACTCCTTATGTCCTTATGTCCGGTCGTGATGGTCAAGCGGATTAAGGCGTCCCTGTACATACCAGTTGTGGGAGTATGGGTTCGAGTCACTTCTGGGGTGTGAGTTTTCAGTTGTATATAGTCCTGGGGACCATTCAGGCTTGTTTGCATTTGTGTTCCTCACGTGTGCCCCAAAGAATGAGGTGATTTGATAAAATGCTATGCCCAAGATTACCATCCGAGTGCCGGCGGGGAAGTGGTTCAAATAGCCTCGGCTATCACTTCCTTATGTCCGGTCGTGATGGTCAAGCGGATTAAGGCGTCCCTGTACATACCAGTTGTGGGAGTATGGGTTCGAGTCACTTCTGGGGTGTGAGTTTTCAGTTGTATATAGTCCTGGGGACCATTCAGGCTTGTTTGCATTTGTGTTCCTCACGTGTGCCCCAAAGAATGAGGTGATTTGATAAAATGCTATGCCCAAGATTACCATCCGAGTGCCGGCGGGGAAGTGGTTCAAATAGCCTCGGCTATCACTTCCTTATGTCCGGTCGTGATGGTCAAGCGGATTAAGGCGTCCCTGTACATACCAGTTGTGGGAGTATGGGTTCGAGTCACTTCTGGGGTGTGAGTTTTCAGTTATATATATATATATATATATATATATATATATATATATATATATATATATATATAACTGAAAACTCACACCCCAGAAGTGACTCGAACCCATACTCCCAGGAGCAACGCAACTGGTAACTACAGAACGCCTTAATCTGCTTGACCATCACGACCGGACATAAGGAAGTGATAGCCGAAGCTATATGAACCACTTCCCCACCAGCACTCGGATGGTAATCTTGGGCATAGCATTTTATCAAATCACCTCATTCTTTGGGGCACAGGTGAGGAACACAAATGGGAACAAGGCTGAATGTCGCATATAGTCCTGGGGACCATTGAAAAATTTGGCTTATTAGGCAAATCGTGCCTTGCATAGCAGGCCGAGTACGACGTTCTGGCTACTAGGTACGACATATATATATATATATATGTATATATATATATATATATATATATATATATATATATATATATAAATATATATATATATATATACATATATATATATATATATATATATATACATATATATATATATATATATATATATATATATATATATATATATATATATATATATATATATATATATATATATATATATATATATATATATATATATATATATGTCGTACCTAGTAGCCAGAACGCACTTCTCAGCCTACTATGCAAGGCCAGATTTGCCTAATAAGCCACGTTTTCATGAATTAATGGTTTTTCGACTACCTAACCTACCTAACCTAACCTAACCTAACTTTTTCGGCTACCATACCTAACCTAACCTATAGAGATAGGCTAGGTTAGGTTAGGTAGGGTTGGTTAGGTTTGGTCATATATCTACGTGAATTTTAACTCCAATAAAACAAAATTGATCTCATTCATAATGTAATGGGTAGCCTTATCATTTCATAAGAAACAAATTTGAGAAAATATATTAATTCAGGAAAACTTGGCTTATTAGGCAAATCGGGCCTTGCATAGTAGGCCGAGAAGTGCGTTCTGGCTATTAGGTACGACATATATATATGTATATATATATATATATATATATATATATATATATATATATATATATATATATATATATATATATATATATATGTCGTACCTAGTAGCCAGAATGCACTTCTCAGCCTACTATGCTAGGCCCAATTTGCCTAATAAGCCAAGTTTTCATGAATTAATTGTTTTTCGACTACCTAACCTAACCTAACCTATAAAGGTAGGTTAGGTTAGGTTAGGTAGGGTTGGTTAGGTTCGGTCATATATCTACATTAATTTTAACTCCAATATAAAAAAATTGACCTCATACATAATGAAATAGGTAGCTTTATCATTTCATAAGAAAAAAATTAGAGAAAATATATTAATTCAGGAAAACTTAGCTTATTAGGCAAATCTGGCCTTGCATAGTAGGCCGAGAAGTGCATTCTGGCTACTAGGTACGACATATATATATATATATATATATATATATATATATATATATATATATATATATATATATATATATATATATATATATATATATATATATATATATATATATGTTTGCAAACTTCTACATGGGTACCATCGAGCAAAAAGTCTTAGTCGACATGAACTTGAAACCGGCCATATACTGCAGGTATGTTGACGACATTTTTACACAGGTACCTGATGTCAGACATCTGCAGGAGCTGAAGGAGGCATTTGAGCGGAGTTCCGTGCTGCGTTTCACTTACGAGATGGAAAAGGATGGGAAGCTGCCCTTTCTAGATGTAACAGTCATGGAAAAGAGCGGAGGTTTCCACACTGCAGTCTGCACTAAGGAAACGAACATAGGAATGTGCCTAAATGCCAAAAGCGACTGCCCAGATAGGTACAAGAGGAGTGTTGTTAACGCATATGTCGACCGTGCTCTCAGCCACAGCTCAGAATGGAAGCAAGTCGACGAAGAACTCTGTAGGGTAAGGCAGGTCCTAGTCAACAACGGCTTCTCCAATGGTTTCGTCGAAGACATCATAAGAAGGAAAGTGAAACGCCATGCAACCTCTGAAGAGACAACCAACACAACACCTATACCCCCTATTAGACTATTTTACTGGAACTTCTTTTCCACAGCTCATAAAACGGAGGAAAGGGTCCTGAAAGATATTGTTAATAGAAACGTTATCCCTACAGACAAAAATCAGAGGATACAACTGACGATTTACTATAAAACCAGAAAAACGGCCAGCCTACTCATGAGAAACTCTCCAGACACAAAACAGAACGCTTTAAAAGAGACCAACGTCGTCTATGCCTTCAAATGCCCTCTTGGGGACTGTAAGCTCCAAAAAACCCAGTATATAGGCAAGACAACAACATCTCTTTCTAGGCGTTTAACGATGCATAAGCAACAGGGCTCCATTAAGGAACATATAATCTCTTCCCACAACCAAACCATCGCCAGAGAAATCCTAGTAAACAACACAGAAATCATTGATAGATACAGCGATAGCAGGCGGCTTGACGTTTGCGAGGCACTACACATCAAGAAGTCAACACCAGCAATCAACAGCCAATTAATGCACAACTATATTCTACCCACCTCAAGACTCCGCTCCAATATAGAAGCATCAAGAAATATGGACCAATAGGCTTTCTACAATCACTTCTATTCAATACCCATTGTTTCGTGTTCTGTCTTGTGTTGATGAAATTAATACCTTATTAAATACCACCTCACCCCATCCACCTCACTCAAATGTAGATATAAACAAATCGGAGATGTGTAAGTTCTATTCAGTTGTGTATGTTTAAACTAAAGTCTTTGAAAATGTAATAAGTTTTACGAAACGCGCTCAAGTGTCGCGTCAGACTAGAAATAAAAATGAATTTTGGAGAATTGATTTTTGAATTACCACCAACAGTGAAAAGAAATGTACGAAAGATTGAGAAAATTCGTGTTAGAATTATTAATCTTACTTTTTCGGTCATATTTAATAATATATGTCTACAGGAAAGACTGCTACCAAAATATACTAATATATATATATATATATATATATATATATATATATATATATATATATATATATATATATATATATATATATATATATATATATATATATATATATATATATATATATATATATATATATATATATATATATATATATATATATATTAAATTAGACTTTAAAAATGCCTTCAACCAGGTAAAAAGGGATGTGGTACTGGAAGCAGTTCGAACAAGCTTTCCTTCTCTACTCCCCTTCGTCTCAGCAGGGTACAGTAGGGAATCGACGCTGCTGTTTGGGGAACATGAAGTTGTTTCTGCAGAAGGTGTCCAGCAGGGAGACCCACTTGCCCCTTTTCTTTTTTGCATGGCTGTTAAAGAGGTCACAAGCAGGTTGACCAGCGAACTCAACATCTGGTTCTTGGACGATGGCACCCTGGCAGGGGCACAGGAGTCCCTGCTAGAAGATCTACAGCTGGTGAAATCTAAGGGAGAGGAGTTAGGACTCACCCTAAACATTAAAGTGTGAAATCATCTCATCTAGCCAACCAACCATAGATGCAGTGCGAACCATATTGCCAGGAGCCCAAGTGATCGCTCCCACCGACAGTGTGCTGCTAGGGGCACCTCTGGGCTCGAGCGCCATTGAGGTAGTCCTCGAAGAAAAGCTGAACGACCTGTGGAGGATGGAGGGAAGAATAGGGGCTTTGGACGCCCACGATGCTCTGTACCTTCTCACAAGGTGCCTGGCTTTGCCCAGACTGACCTATTTCCTAAGGTGTGCTCCCTCCTTCGACAGCCCAAAATTAACAGAATATGACACACTCCTAAGGTCAATAACCGTGAAAGTGTTAAACCTCTCCCTGCAAGATGACCAATGGGACCAAGCAACGCTCCCAGTTAGACTCGGGGGGATAGGTATTCGCAAGGCGACACAGTTAGCATTGCCGGCATTCTTATCCTCGACCAGTGCAACAGGTGAATTAGTTAAGGAAATACTACCGGAACACCTAAGAGACTTCATTGGGATTCATGATCCCAAATTCGCGGAAGGAGCCGGTCAGTGGGACACTCTTGTCAACTCTCATCCTCGACTGACTTTTCCAAATGACTGCAAACAGTCCAAATGGGATAGCCCCATAGTGGAGAACATCGCCACATCATTGCTGGAGGCAGCTTCCAGGAAGGACAAAGCGCGTCTTCTAGCTGTGCAAGCTCCCCATGCCGGGGACTTCCTGTTGGCAGTCCTTAATTCCGCCTTGGGCACCCGCCTGGACCATCGGACCCTAAGTATTGGTGTTGCTCTGCTCCTTGCCGCCCCTATCTCCACCGAGCACCGGTGTATTTGCGGCCATGCACGGGCAGACCAATACGGCAGCCATGGTCTCATCTGTCGTAAGACACAGGGAAAGATTGCCAGACATGAAGCAGTCAATGACATCATCAAGAGAAGTTTGGCTTCAGCTGGGTGCCCAGCACAAAGGGAACCTCAGTTGTGCAGGCCTGACAACAGCCAAAAACGCCCAGATGGAGTCACCCTGCAGCCGTGGAGGGAAGGTAAACAGGTCGTGTGGGACTACACGTGTGCATCCACATTGGCTGATACCTATCTACCTTACAGCGCAGCTGAGGGAGGCGGGGCGGCCACCTTCAGGGAGACCCAGAAAACTAACAAGTACAGGGACCTAGAACGTTGTTACAGGTTCGTGCCAATAGGCTCTGAGACTCTGGGCGCCTGGGGTAAATGTGCACTTAAGTTCCTGAAGGAGCTGGGCGAGGAACTCATTGGGAAGACTAGAGACCCAAGAGCGGCCAGTTTTATGTTCCAGCGCCTCAGTGTCGCTGTTCAGAGGGGAAATGCGTGCTGTATCTTGGGTACGCACCCGACCCCCGAGGAACTGGACGAGGTCTTCGAACACTGATTGGTATATTGTTATATTGTTATATAAGTGTGTGTTTTCTGTAAACTGTAACATTGCAATAAAATCAAATAAAAAAAAATAATAGGGGTGGTAGCAGAGGAAAAGATTAAAGTATTCAGTGAGAATCCACAAGGTCTTCTCTGAACACTATTTATTTTCTTCTTCGAGGATGTGGGTCCCTTTAATTAAACCAGTGGTGGTACCCCTATATATATATATATATATATATATATATATATATATATATATATATATATATATATATATATATATATATATATATATATATATGCGAACAAGCCTGAATGGTCCCCAGGACATATGCAACTGAAAACTCACACCCCAGAAGTGACTCGAACCCATACTCCCAGAAGCAACGCAACTGGTATGTACAAGACGCCTTAATCCACTTGACCATCACGACCGGACATAATGAGGTGATAGCCGAGGCTATATGAACCACCCCACCGCCGGCACTCGGATAGTTATCTTGGGCATAGCATTTTACCAAATCACCTCATTCTTTGGGGCACACGTGAGGAACACAAATGCGAACAAGCCTGAATGGTCCCCAGGACATATGCAACTGAAAACTCACACCCCAGAAGTGACTCGAACCCATACTCCCAGAAGCAACGCAACTGGTATGTACAAGATAACTATCCGAGTGCCGGCGGTGGGGTGGTTCATATAGCCTCGGCTATCACCTCATTATGTCCGGTCGTGATGGTCAAGTGGATTAAGGCGTCTTGTACATACCAGTTGCGTTGCTTCTGGGAGTATGGGTTCGAGTCACTTCTGGGGTGTGAGTTTTCAGTTGCATATGTCCTGGGGACCATTCAGGCTTGTTCGCATTTGTGTTCCTCACGTGTGCCCCAAAGAATGAGGTGATTTGGTAAAATGCTATGCCCAAGATAACTATCCGAGTGCCGGCGGTGGGGTGGTTCATATAGCCTCGGCTATCACCTCATTATGTCCGGTCGTGATGGTCAAGTGGATTAAGGCGTCTTGTACATACCAGTTGCGTTGCTTCTGGGAGTATGGGTTCGAGTCACTTCTGGGGTGTGAGTTTTCAGTTGCATATGTCCTGGGGACCATTCAGGCTTGTTCGCATTTGTGTTCCTCACGTGTGCCCCAAAGAATGAGGTGATTTGGTAAAATGCTATGCCCAAGATAACTATCCGAGTGCCGGCGGTGGGGTGGTTCATATAGCCTCGGCTATCACCTCATTATGTCCGGTCGTGATGGTCAAGTGGATTAAGGCGTCTTGTACATACCAGTTGCGTTGCTTCTGGGAGTATGGGTTCGAGTCACTTCTGGGGTGTGAGTTTTCAGTTGCATATGTCCTGGGGACCATTCAGGCTTGTTCGCATTTGTGTTCCTCACGTGTGCCCCAAAGAATGAGGTGATTTGGTAAAATGCTATGCCCAAGATAACTATCCGAGTGCCGGCGGTGGGGTGGTTCATATAGCCTCGGCTATCACCTCATTATGTCCGGTCGTGATGGTCAAGTGGATTAAGGCGTCTCGTACATACCAGTTGCGTTGCTTCTGGGAGTATGGGTTCGAGTCACTTCTGGGGTGTGAGTTTTCAGTTGCATATGTCCTGGGGACCATTCAGGCTTGTTCGCATTTGTGTTCCTCACGTGTCCCCCAAAAAATGAGGTGATTTGGTAAAATGCTATGCCCAAGATAACTATCCGAGTGCCGGCGGTGGGGTGGTTCATATAGCCTCGGCTATCACCTCATTATGTCCGGTCGTGATGGTCAAGTGGATTAAGGCGTCTTGTACATACCAGTTGCGTTGCTTCTGGGAGTATGGGTTCGAGTCACTTCTGGGGTGTGAGTTTTCAGTTGCATATGTCCTGGGGACCATTCAGGCTTGTTCGCATTTGTGTTCCTCACGTGTGCCCCAAAGAATGAGGTGATTTGGTAAAATGCTATGCCCAAGATAACTATCCGAGTGCCGGCGGTGGGGTGGTTCATATAGCCTCGGCTATCACCTCATTATGTCCGGTCGTGATGGTCAAGTGGATTAAGGCGTCTTGTACATACCAGTTGCGTTGCTTCTGGAAGTATGGGTTCGAGTCACTTCTGGGGTGTGAGTTTTCAGTTGCATATGTCCTGGGGACCATTCAGGCTTGTTCGCATTTGTGTTCCTCACGTGTGCCCCAAAGAATGAGGTGATTTGGTAAAATGCTATGCCCAAGATAACTATCCGAGTGCCGGCGGTGGGGTGGTTCATATAGCCTTGGCTATCACCTCATTATGTCCGGTCGTGATGGTCAAGTGGATTAAGGCGTCTTGTACATACCAGTTGCGTTGCTTCTGGGAGTATGGGTTCGAGTCACTTCTGGGGTGTGAGTTTTCAGTTATATATATATATATATATATATATATATATATATATATATATATATATATATATATATATATATATATATATATATATATATATATATATATATATATATATATATATATATATATGTCAAAGAACTCGTCAAAGTGGGATCAAACTTAACGCGAGCATTCAGAGTCGACAAGTTGTCCGTGTATGTGCAAATCGTCTCAGTAGGTACAGTTATCATTAGAGATATAAAAATATTTTGGCCACTTAGCGGGCCAAATTAATCAGGGAATTTAGCAATCGTTTCAGGAAATGGGAGAATTTGATTGCGAGGATTCTACCTTGAACTTTCTAGAAGGAGGGATGTGGAGGAGGAAAGGCACTGTAGTATCAATCAGTGATTAAGGCACCCCTTTAAGGGGATAAAGGGCGCCTGACAGCTAAGTGAGAGCGCCTGGCAGCTGAGTGGACAGTGCTTCGGATTCGTAGTAATGAGGTTCCGGGTTCGATACCCGGTGGAGGCGGAGACAAGTGGGCAAAAAGTATCTTTAACCCTGATGCTCCTGTTACCTAGCAGTAAATAGGTACCTGGGAGTTAGCTGCTTCCTGGGGGATGTGTAATAAAAAGGAGGCCTGGTCGAGGACCGAGCCGTGGGGACGCTAAGCCCTGAAATCATCTCAAGATAGATCTCACGGTAAACATTAACCTCTGTCTCAAGATAGGTCTTGTCCAAAGGTGACGCGGCCAATTAGAAGGCCAAACTACCAGATCAAAGAACACGGGGAATGCACAGATCTTCTTGTACGGCGAACACATGTCACTTGTATTCCGTAAAAGTAGACAAGAGAAGGAAGATGGAGCCACCACTCTTCTCCCTAGCGCGGCGTCCAGGAACCGGCTCACCACGTTAAGGAACCACCCAGTGAGTACGCTTCTAATGACCAAATATTTTATTGAACTTCACATAATGACAGTGTTAGCCAGAAGAAATGCTTTTTGAATTAATGGGTAACCGTTAAGGAAAACCTATAAAAACCAATACTCAATACTTTTTACCTACTAGACAAGAAGTTGACAGGTTAATTAGGCTTTTCAATCACTCTGAGACAAAATAACAATCCAACATTTTACGCTCAAAAACTAGGTCATATCAGAATAAAACGGGAACGCAAAGGTTAAATTCAGGTTTCAGTATTTTAATATATGCTTTATAGTATTTCAAACCAGCAAATGCTACTTGAGACTTTTATATGATGAATGCAAAATTAGAAATATTCACGTGCCAGTACATTAATCACCCATGTACATAACATGCCAGTACATTAATCATCCATGTACATAACGTGCCAGTACATTAATCACCCATGTACATAACGTGCCAGTACACTAATCACCCATGTACATAACGTACCAGTACACTAATCACCCATGTACATAACGTGCCAGTACATTAATCATCCAACCTGTCCTCTTAAAAAGAACGTCAACATTTGCCGTTTGACTGTACAACTGTTTTTGGACGTTATTTTGTGTAAAACTACGTCTATTATCGCTTCCATGGACTATCTCTAATTATACAATGAAATACCACACTCTTATTATTCTATAACTCACTGACTATGCTCTGATATTTGTTCTTCAAATAAATATATATATATATATATATATATATATATATATATATATATATATATATATATATATATATATATATATATATATATATATATATATATTTGCCTTAATTAGGCCATAATCCAGAAAATTCCAGACTATCGATCTTTATATTTAGGAAAACATCTAATAAATTTGGAAATGAATTTTTCGTTCGCCGACAGTTGCCTGTTACTATTTAACCCTTTATGCTTTAATGTCGCTGGTCATTGTGACTTTCCCAGGATTTATATAGGTTTTGTAGTAGCATTTATCAGACTACAGTAATTTAACTAATGGGAAACCTCTATAGTCGTCGTAAATTAATAATAATCATTTATCAAATTACCTAATGCACCTTGTCATGCACCTTTTTGTAAATATTATTATGCAATGTTTGACACAATTTATCACTGTATTAAAAAGATGTTTAGGTACTAATTCATGGCAATGATAATTTTTTATATATTTAATGTGTTATTTTATTCTAAAATTTTTTTGCAACGTTTATATGAGATATACGTAGCTGGCAACTACCCAATATTTAAAAATAATAGTTACAGCATTCTATTAATATATAATGTTGAAATAAATATCACACAGTCTGTATATCTGGTTTTAGATGTCTTCTAAATTTTCTTTTAACATAGTGTTAATGATTTTTGTGAATCTTTAGTAAAAATTACGTTAATTATTATTAATCTAATTATTATTTCAATTAAAAGAATTCCGTTGTCGCAGCATCAAGGATTAGCTGACGCCATAAACACAACACACGGTGCGGCAAGTCTCCCTCTAACATACACCTCTGTTTTAGTCGCCGCTCCTCTGTCTACAGCACAACGCAACAAGCACTTTTGAAACTCTTATCATCATCAACATAAACGCCTCTACCAACATCTGGACTGGTGCAGTCATCGGGAAAACAAACCCTTCATGCAAACTGCACCTACTATCAACAAAAAGAAAGCATGGTGCAGGCCACCTGTGTTATCCAGGTATTTAGTATTTAAGATTACAATAAGTAATATTTCTTTTATAATAATATTGCAGCAGGTTAGGGGCTAGGCATTTACACTCTTAGGTCAGCAAACTAGCTAGAAGGTTAGACCATTAAACTCCACTGGTCAACCGGGGCCCTGTGGGGCCTGCAAAGCCCCGCCTAGCCTATCCTAGCCCAGCTTAAGCCATCTTAGCATAGTTCATTCTAGCTGTGCATAATGCTTGCACAATCTTGCTTATCCTAGTTTACCTCTTTCTAGCCTACCGTAGCCAAGCCTATCCCAGTATACCCTTACCTAGTCTTGCATAGCCTAACCCTGCCTTACTTTTAAACATGACCAGTCCTTCCTACCCTAGCCAAGCCTTGAACAGCTTTGCCAAGCCAATCCCTGCCTAGATTTAGCATAGCGTAGCCTTTTTATTAATATATAGAGGGTACCACCTCTGGTTGAGTTTGTAGGAAACCTCCACTTATAGGTTTTAAATTAACACATGATGGAAAATGTGAGTGTCAGACAACGGAGGAAGAATTGAAACGGGAATTTCCTTAAGTACTTTCATATATTAATACATCTTCAGAAGGAATAATTTTTTATATAAATTAAATAAAAAAAAATCATTCCTCCATGGTCTGACACTCATATATATATATATATATATATATATATATATATATATATATATATATATATATATATATATATATATATATATATATATATATATATATATATATATATATATATATTGGTGGTAATTCAAAAATCAATTCTCCAAAATTCATTTTTATTTCTAGTCTGACGCGACACTTGAGCGCGTTTCGTAAAACTTATTACATTTTCAAAGACTTTAGTTTAAACATACACAACTGAATAGAACTTACACATCTCCGATTTGTTTATATCTACATTTGAGTGAGGTGGTATTTAATAAGGTATTCATTTCATCAACACAAGACAGAACACGAAACAATGGGTATTGAATAAAAGTGATTGTAGAAAGCCTATTGGTCCATATTTCTTGATGCTTCTATATTGGAGCTGAGTCTTGAGGTGGGTAGAATATAGTTGTGCATTAATTGGCTGTTGATTGCTGGTGTTGACTTCTTGATGTGTAGTGCCTCGCAAACGTCAAGTCGCCTGCTATCGCTGTATCTATCGATGATTTCTGTGTTGTTTACTAGGATTTCTCTGGCGATGGTTTGGTTGTGGGAAAAGATTATATGTTCCTTAATGGAGCCCTGTTGCTTATGCATTGTTAAACGCCTAGAAAGAGATGTTGTTGTCTTGCCTATATACTGGGTTTTTTGGAGCTGACTGTCCCCAAGAGGGCATTTGAAGGCATAGACGACGTAGGTCTCTTTTAAAGCGTTCTGTTTTGTGTCTGGAGAGTTTCTCATGAGTAAACGGCCAGCCTACTCATGAGCAACTCTCCAGACACAAAACAGAACGCTTTAAAAGAGACCAACGTCGTCTATGCCTTCAAATGCCCTCTTGGGGACTGTAAGCTCCAAAAAACCCAGTATATAGGCAAGACAACAACATCTCTTTCTAGGCGTTTAACGATGCATAAGCAACAGGGCTCCATTAAGGAACATAGGCAGAGAATGAGCAGTTTGCTGGTTACGGCGGGCTGTAGCCGGTGTGTCGGGGTGTGCATGGTACGATTTGCTTCCTGGGCAAAACGTTTGGCGATACTGGTGGACGTATCTTCAATATAGTATCTTGTACTTGAACGACGTAAATATGTAGGGAAGAGCAGGCTCAATCTCTCTTGAAAGAGATTATCGTCACAATATATATTTATAATATATAAATATAATATATATATATATATATATATATATATATATATATATATATATATATATATATATATTATGTGTGTGTGTGTACTCACCTAGTTGTGCTTGCGGTGGTTGAGCTCTGGCTCTTTGTCCCATATGTATGTATTCATAATATGTATTTATATATATATATATATATATATATATATATATATATATATATATATATATATATATATATATATATATATTATATATATATATTATTAAATATGACCGAAAAAGTAAGATTGATAATTCTAACACGAATTTTCTCAATCTTTCGTACATTACGCTTCACTGTTGGAGGTAAATCAAAAATTAATTCTCCAAAATTCATTTTTATTTCTAGTCTGACGCGACACAGGCGCGTTTCGTAAAACTTATTACATTTTCAAAGACTTTAGTTCACAAATACACAACTGAATAGAACTTACGTATCTCCTATTTTATATCTACATTTGAGTGAGGTGGGAGGGGTGATGTGGCATTAACACAAGACAGAACAAGAGGGGATATTAATAGGGTATTAAAAGTATCAACACAAGACAGAACACAAACAATGGGTATTGAATAGAAGTGTTTGTAGAAAGCTTATTGGTCCATATTTCTTGATGCTTCTATATTGGAGCGGAGTCTTGAGGTAGGTAGAATATAGTTGTGCAATAATTGGCTGTTGATTGCTGGTATTGACTTCTTGATGTGTAGTGCCTCGCAAACGTCAAGCCGCCTGCTATCGCTGTATCTATCGATGATTTCTGTGTTGTTTACTAGGATTTCTCTGGCGATGGTTTGGTTGTGGGAAGAGATTATATGTTCCTTAATGGAGCCCTGTTGCTTATGCATCGTTAAACGCCTAGAAAGAGATGTTGTTGTCTTGCCTATATACTGGGTTTTTTGGAGCTTACAGTCCCCAAGTGGGCATTTGAAGGCATAGACGACGTTAGTCTCTTTTAAAGCGTTCTGTTTTGTGTCTGGAGAGTTTCTCATGAGTAGGCTGGCCGTTTTTCTGGTTTTATAGTAAATCGTCAGTTGTATCCTCTGATTTTTGTCTGTAGGGATAACGTTTCTATTAACAATATCTTTCAGGACCCTTTCCTCCGTTTTATGAGCTGTGGAAAAGAAGTTCCTGTAAAATTGGAAAAGAATGTTCCTGTAAAAATGTAAAAACCATCGCCAGAGAAATCCTAGTAAACAACACAGAAATCATCGATAGATACAGCGATAGCAGGCGGCTTGACGTTTGCGAGGCACTACACATCAAGAAGTCAACACCAGCAATCAACAGCCAATTATTGCACAACTATATTCTACCCACCTCAAGACTCCGCTCCAATATAGAAGCATCAAGAAATATGGACCAATAGGCTTTCTACAAACACTTCTATTCAATACCCATTGTTTGTGTTCTGTCTTGTGTTGATACTTTTAATACCCTATTAATATCCCCTCTTGTTCTGTCTTGTGTTAATGCCACATCACCCCTCCCACCTCACTCAAATGTAGATATAAAATCGGAGATACGTAAGTTCTATTCAGTTGTGTATTTGTGAACTAAAGTCTTTGAAAATGTAATAAGTTTTACGAAACGCGCCCGTGTTGCATCAGACTAGAAATAAAAATTAATTTTGGAGAATTAATTTTTGATTTACCTCCAACAGTGAAGCGTAATGTACGAAAGATTGAGAAAATTCGTGTTAGAATTATTAATCTTACTTTTTCGGTCATATTTAATAATATATGTCTACAGGAAAGACTGCTACCAAAATATACTAATATTAAAGCGCACGACCCAGCAGCAAGGAATCAAGCCTTCACGATAAAATATCGCCAGGATCTGATTCGTGATCAGATATACAAGGCAGAGAATGAAATCAAAGACAACAAAACGCAACTACTTCATGCTGCAAACGAGTGGAGAAATAGCAACATCGACCATAGTATCCGTACCCGCATTGAACAACACCTCGACATACTCACAGACCAACATCACCTCAGCACTGAAACAAGAATTATCAAGAAACTAACAACATTATATGGAGGACCTATGGCAATTCCACGACCAAGAGATGGCTTCCTGAACCTTGCAGGAATTAACCTCACTGAGGACCAAGTCACTCTCCTAAATCTGGGCATAAACTGTCATGTTATGTCCAGACCGAGTGAGATGGCCCGGAAAGTAGAGTTGGAAATTCTGTTGGACGACATATTCGACCTCGAGACACAAAAGAAGGTCACTACCAAAGATGCCTTACAAGCAGAACTTATTGCAGAAGGAGGAAAGAATCGAGGCAACTACAGAAGCACCATACTGTCCCCCGAGCTTAAAGCGGCAGCTAAAAGCCTTCGTGAGAACAAGGAGATAGTTGTCAGGAGAGGTGACAAGTCGCCAATATATGTCATTCTTAAAAAAGACGAATATCTGGCGAAAATGAACATCATACTCTCTGACCAAACTAAGTTCCAAAGGGTAACGAAGGACACTACAGCCGAATTAAAAGCAAAGGTCAACAAACTGATCGAAACTGTGAACGCCAAGAAATCCGGACTCCACCTGCCAAAGATCATTGGGGAATATAAACCTGGATATGCGTATGGAAATGTCAAGACGCACAAGCCTGGAAACCCACTTCGGCCAATCATTAGCCAGATACCCACACCCACGTACAGACTGGCGAAGCGACTCAACGGCCTGCTGACTCCTTATGTTCCTTGCGCCTGCAGCCTGAAGTCTCCAAAGGAATTTGTTGACTTACTGCGGGGCACACGGGCCACAGGGATAAGAGCCTCGTTGGACGTAGAATCGCTGTTTACCAACGTACCTGTGGACGAGACAATCGGAATGATAGCCGACAGAGTGTATCGTGATCCAGCCTGTACTCCTCTTGACATACCAGAAAATATTCTGAGGAAACTACTCCAAGCTTGTACTAAAGAGGCACCCTTCTTGAGCCCGGATGGGCACATGTATAAGCAAGTAGATGGGGTCGCCATGGGTTCTCCCCTAGGTGTCCTGTTTGCAAACTTCTACATGGGTACCATCGAGCAAAAAGTCTTAGTCGACATGAACTTGAAACCGGCCATATACTGCAGGTATGTTGACGACATTTTTACACAGGTACCTGATGTCAGACATCTGCAGCAGCTGAAGGAGGCATTTGAGCAGAGTTCCGTGCTGCGTTTCACTTACGAGATGGAAAAGGATGGGAAGCTGCCCTTTCTAGATGTAACAGTCATGGAAAAGGGCGGAGGTTTCCACACTGCAGTCTACACTAAGGAAACAAACATAGGAATGTGCCTAAATGCCAACAGCGACTGCCCTGACAGGTACAAGAGGAGTGTTGTTAACGCATATGTCGACCGTGCTCTCAGCCACAGCTCAGAATGGAAGCAAGTCGACGAAGAACTCTGTAGGGTAAGGCAGGTCCTAGTCAATAACGGCTTCTCCAATGGTTTCGTCGAAGACATCATAAGAAGGAAAGTGAAAAGCCATGCAACCTCTGAAGAGACAACTAACACAACACCTATACCCCCTATTAGACTATTTTGCAGGAACTTCTTTTCCACAGCTCATAAAACGGAGGAAAGGGTCCTGAAAGATATTGTTAATAGAAACGTTATCCCTACAGACAAAAATCAGAGGATACAACTGACGATTTACTATAAAACCAGAAAAACGGCCAGCCTACTCATGAGAAACTCTCCAGACACAAAAGAGAACGCTTTAAAAGAGACTAACGTCGTCTATGCCTTCAAATGCCCACTTGGGGACTGTAAGCTCCAAAAAACCCAGTATATAGGCAAGACAACAACATCTCTTTCTAGGCGTTTAACGATGCATAAGCAACAGGGCTCCATTAAGGAACATATAATCTCTTCCCACAACCAAACCATCGCCAGAGAAATCCTAGTAAACAACACAGAAATCATCGATAGATACAGCGATAGCAGGCGGCTTGACGTTTGCGAGGCACTACACATCAAGAAGTCAACACCAGCAATCAACAGCCAATTATTGCACAACTATATTCTACCCACCTCAAGACTCCGCTCCAATATAGAAGCATCAAGAAATATGGACCAATAGGCTTTCTACAAACACTTCTATTCAATACCCATTGTTTGTGTTCTGTCTTGTGTTGATACTTTTAATACCCTATTAATATCCCCTCTTGTTCTGTCTTGTGTTAATGCCACATCACCCCTCCCACCTCACTCAAATGTAGATATAAAATCGGAGATACGTAAGTTCTATTCAGTTGTGTATTTGTGAACTAAAGTCTTTGAAAATGTAATAAGTTTTACGAAACGCGCCCGTGTCGCGTCAGACTAGAAATAAAAATGAATTTTGGAGAATTAATTTTTGATTTACCTCCAACAGTGAAGCGTAATGTACGAAAGATTGAGAAAATTCGTGTTAGAATTATTAATCTTACTTTTTCGGTCATATTTAATAATATATGTCTACAGGAAAGACTGCTACCAAAATATACTAATATATTATATATATATATATATATATATATTATATATATATTATATATATATATTATATATAAATATATTATATATATATCCTGCCTGAAACGCTGCGCGTACTAGTGGCTTTACAAGATAGTTCTTATAAAGATAGAATTTTGTGGTTATTCTCTATATCTGGTTCACCTAACAGTAAGTAAGTACCTGGGAGTTAGACAGCTGCTATGGGCTGCTTCCTAGGGATGTGTGTGTGTGTGTGTGTGAAAATTAGGATTAAGGACTTACCTAAAATGCTATGTGTGCTAGTGGCTATACAAGAATGTAAGAACTCTTGTATATATGAATAAATATATAAAATGTTAAAAAAAAATATTAATTTTTTAATGGATATATAAGTGCATAGTGTAATGGGAGGAGAGCAGGGTGGGGAACATAATATCTGATTAAATAAATTTTAACGACCATTTTTGAGACCTTTTTGGTTATGTGCTGTATGTGGGTGCTGAAGTTCAGTGTCTTATCTATGTATAGGCAAATGAACTGCCCCTTATTTGTATTGGTAATGTTAACATTATCTATTTAAAGTTGAATCTGATTTTATAATTTTCTACCAAATAAAATGTAGAAGGTCTTTTTCTATGTTTAGTGTAAGTTGGCTGGTTGACATCCTTGAGTGGACATTTTTTAGGAACAGTTTTTTCCTATTTCAGTGGACACTGAGATAGGAACGAATATAGTCCAGAGCAAGGCCTTGAATACCATAGTGGTGAAGTTTTAAGTAAGAGGTAGTTATGATTTACAGTATCAAAGGCCTTTCTTAGGTCAATTGAGAAGTTATTGTTCTCAAGGGCTGTTTAGATTATATCAAGCAAACTAATAATGGCATCATTGATACTCTTTTGGAAACGGAAGCCAAACTAACAGGGACTTTGTATTCATGTTGAATTTTACAAAGTAGGAAGAGAGATGTTTGTTAAAAAAAAAATCAAATATTTTTGAAAGTATAAGTAGATCTGATATTTTTCTTTAATTGTTTATGTCTGCTGTCTCGCCTCCTTTATAAAATGGCATCATTCTTGCTTTTTTAAGGATATCAGGAAAAGTAAGGCACTCCAGAGATTTGTTAACTCCTTCCTAGTGTTGCCTAGCCCAGCCCAGCCTAGACAAGGCAGGCTGGGCATCCTAGCCTCACGCAGCTTTGCCCCCACCTATCATAGTACATGTAGCATCCCAGTCCATCCTAAGTGATCATTACCTTACTGGCTGTGTTTTCTCTTCAGCCCTGAATGTAATGTGGTGGAACATAAGCAGATACATATCAGGTCTTAGAGAATCTGTACTTCATACATTTTTTAATAATGTCTCACAAATATTTAAATAATTAAAAAAATTGCATAATAACTTCATACTCTTGCAATGTATTTTTGCATTTTTTATACAAAATTTTCATTTTAAAAGATTACCTCTATTTTTGGATTGATGACTTGAAGACTACAGTGCCATCCACAGCAAATCATGGTCTTAAAATATCTCCTAGCAATGACGAGACCAATTTTCACAGAGATCAAATTTTCGCTAAGCAGTAGTCACAGGTAAATATATTTTATATATATAATATTATATATAAAATTAATTACTTCATTGCTCAAAGCACCTTTAGGCATTCTGAGAGTTGTGCTATTTTATTAATTAATTAATTAGGCTATATTTTAATGTTTTGTAATGTTTTCATTACTTTTTTTGTTTTGAAATATAAATAGTTGAGTTTTGAAACATTTTGACATTAACTATACCTGAATATTTTAAACAAAAAAATACCAGAACTATGTCCTTGACAATTACACTAAGAAGTTTTTGCCAAAATCAGGTGCTCAGTGCAGTAGTTAAAAACTTAAAAGGGGTACCACCTCTGGTGCAAGATTAGGGACCCATAGCCTCGGAGAAGAAAATAAAGAGTACTCAGAGAAGGCCTTGAATAATAGGCAGCCTGTTTGTGTGTGTTTCGACGGTAAGCTTGCTGACACCATATGTAATTACCTAAGTGTAGTTACAGGATTAGAGCTACGCTCGTGGTGTCCCGTCTACCCAGCACTCTTTGTCTTTGTCACATAATGCTTTGAAACTACTGACGGTCTTGGCCGCCACCACCTTCTCACCTTTGTATATTTCTTGGGCATCTTTGTTTAGTTAGTTTAAATCTATGACCTTTTGTTCTTGAAGTTTCAGGTCTCGGGAAATCTTCCCTATCGATTTTATCAATTCCTGTTACTATTTTGTACATAGTGATCATATCGCCTCTTTTTGTTGTCTTCTAGTTTTGGCATATTTAATGCCTCTGACCTCTCCACGTAGCTCTTGCCCTTCAGTTCTGGGAGCCACTTAATAGCATGTCTTTGCACCTTTTCCAGTTTGTCGATGTGCTTCTTAAGATATGGGCACCACACAACCGCTGCATATTCTAGCCTTGGCCGAACAAACTCGTGAACAATTTCTTTAGTATTTCGCCATCCATGTATTTAAACGAAATTCTGAAGTTAGAAAGCGTGGCATAGGCTCCTCACACAACGTTCTTTATGTGGTCCTCAAGTGATAGTTTTCTATCTAGAATCAACCCTAGACCTCTTTCTTTATCAGAATTATATAAAGATTTCTCACATAATTTAAAGGTTGTGTGGGATCTATTTTCTATTCCACATTCCATAACATGGCATTTATTCACATTAAATTCCATTTGCCAAGTAGTGCTCCATATACTTATTTTGTCCAGGTCTTCTTGAAGGGCATGACAATCATCTGAATTTCTTATCCATCCCGTTATCTTAGCATCATCAGCAAACATGTTTATATAATTCTGTATTCTAACTGGTAGATCATTTATGTAGTCAATGAACATTACTGGTGCATGTACTGTGGTACTCCACTTGTGACACTTCTCCAGTCCGATTGCCTCTGATTACTGCCCTCATTTTTCTATCAGTCAGAAAATTTTTCATCCATGTTAGAAGCTTACCTGTCAACCCTCCTAAATTTTCTAATTTCCAGAACAACCTCTCATGTGGAACTCTGTCGAAAGCCTTTTTTATGTCTAGATAGATGCAGTCAACCCATTTGTCAACCCAGTCAAATTTATCACTGTTAAACATCATGTTATTTTCTGCTGCCCAATCGAAAACTTTGTTGACATCTGCTTGTAGTTTTTCAATGTCTTTGATTGCATTTTTGTGTCTTATGGTCTGTGGCCCTCTCTCAATTTCGGTTGAACCAATCCTGTTTTCTGGCCCTGCATCTCTGTTTTGGTATGAATGTTTGTGTGCCTTCATTGTATATTTTGCAAAATTTGGCATACATTTAATTTACTTCCCTGTCTAGCAACAAGTCTGCCTAATTACTTATTAAAAAAAAAAATTGAAGTTCCCCATAGTGACCTCTCTCTCTCTCTTGAAATCAAGTTTATCAACTGTTTCAATGTCCCCACATTCTGTGTGTGTGTGTGTTTGGAGGCTAAGCTTGCCGATACCATGTGTGTGTGTGTGTGTGTGTTTAGAGGCTAAGCTTGCTGATACCATGTGTGTGTGTGTGTGTGTGTTTAGAGGCTAAGCTTGCTGATACCATTTGTGTATGTGTGTGTTTGGAGGCTAAGCTTGCTGATACCATGTGTGCACTCACCTGTTTAAATAATAATAGGGGTGTGTACCACCTCTGGTGCAATTGTAGGGACCCACAGCCTTGAAGAAAATAAAAAGTATTCAGAGAAGACCTTGTGGATTCTCACTGAACACTAATCTTTTCTTCTCCTACCACCCCTCTTATTTTGTTTTATGCTGTATTCTATTATATATCATATAAATACATTGTCAAATGGCAATATTTATTATGTCTATACAAAAAGAAGACAACCACTTTACTTTTTTTCTCTCCTTTGTTTCTATGTGGATTTTGTTGTGACTTCTACATCTTGGAGAATACATATCCGGCACTAAGCATGTGAAGTTTGAACGAAATTGGTCAACATGTTGTGACGGTAAAGCGTTGGTGTTCGGCTGTTTCAAAAGCAAGGGGCAGGGCCTCGTCACATTATAGAAAAAAAAGAGAAAAGCTGGAACTTTTGTCTGTGGTAAGGTAATGGGAAGACACACAAAACACAAGTAAATTTAACAATGAAATTTTAATTACTTTAGAAAAACAAGACATGAATAAAGTTAAGCACATAAAATATAAAAGACAAGTCAACAAACAAAATAATGTGAATAATCACTGGCAAATGAAAAGTTACGTTAAGACAAGTGAGTTACAGTGATAGCAAAATAAATATGAATGGAGCTGGAATATTGGCTTCGAGCTGCCACCTCCCTTAGTACACGAAAGCCAAGGCTTAGTCTACCAGCGAGAGATGTCAACTGCAAGGAGCACTGAGATATTCTGACAATATTGGGCCACTGCAGCCCAGACATCAACTTGTGGCGGAGGGCGGAGGGCAGGTGCGACGGGACACCAGCCAATCAGCGACAGGCAGGCAAAGGACAAGCAGTTTGCTGATTTACGGTGGCGGTAGCTAGCAGGTGTCACTGTTTGCTGGGTACGTTTTGCTCTCTGGGCAAAACATTTGGCGATACTTGCTGGACGTATCTTCTATATTATCTTTTGTTTTTACGTACTTTGTAGGGAAGAGCAGGCTCAATCTCTCTTGAAAGAGATTATCGTCACAACTCTCCCCGAAGCCTGCCGTTCTGGAAGAAGTACGTCGTCATGTGGTGGAGTAATAGGTGGAGTTTCTTCTACTTCATAAACTCTGGAGAGGGAGTCGGCTATGATGTTGTCAGACCCCTGGTATAGCGGATCTCCAGGTTGAATTTCTGCAGTTATCAAGCCCATCGTAGAAGACGTCGAGTGTAGAAGTGGGCTTGCTGCAGGAAGTGTAGGGTGTTGTGGTCCGTGTTGATGGTAGACCGAGCACTTTTCAGGTATGGAGCAAAGTGCTGTAGATCCAGGATGATGAAGAGTAGCTCCTTGCCAATTGTTCCGTAGTTCCTTGTAGCTGTGGTCGCTGACAGGTGTATTCTCTTCGCGTCGTTGCTGTACTAGGTCACCCCCGATGCCGGTACCACTGGCGGCGACATGGAGGATGAAGGGCTTGGTGATATCTGACGAGGTGAGAGTAGAATTAGAATATGGCAAAGGAGCACTATTATGGTCCTGAAAATGGTTGGGAAGATCAGTAAGGATTTCTGAATTTGAAAACGCTGACTCAGTGTCAGTGCTTTCGGGAGGAGAAGCAGGGAAGGTCTCACTGTGGATGTATGGCTCTTTAAAGGAAGAGTATAATGTCAAGACAGTGGGAGGAGTACCGTTATATAGCTTCAGGAGGTTGACGTGGCACAGCTGGGTCATCCGCCGCCTATCTGGAGTCTCTAGAACGTAGTTATGGTTGTTTCTGCACTCCTTGATGCGGTAGGGTCCTGAAAACCTGTTTTGTAAAAGAGAACCTGGGATAGGGAAGTAAGCAAGTACGAAGTTTCCCGGTTTAAATTTTCTTACTTTGCTGGTCTGGTCGTAATGAGTCTTCATCCTCTCCTGTGCTTTCAATAGATTATCTTGGGCAAAACTGTGGACTCTCTCTAGAATGTGATGTAGGTTTTGAAGAAACTGGGGCACATTCTGATGCTCACTGAAGGTGGCATCACGTAGAGAGTCTTTGAAAGCCTTGAGGGGAGTACGGCACTTACGTCCGTAGAGCATCTCATAAGGAGATACTCCTAGGGACTCATTGGGAAGACTTCTATATATGCACATTATCAGGTCAATTTGCTTATCCCAATCCTTAGAGGTTTCATTACAAAACTTCTTCAGGAGTGCTTTAATAGTCTGATGACTATGCTCAAGAGAACCCTGTGAAGCAGGATGATAGGGGCTGGACAATACCTGTTTGATGTTGAACTCCTCCAGTGTCCTCTTGAAGAGATCACTGGTGAAGTTGGTGCCACAGTCACTCTGAATCTCCCTTGGAAATCCATACTGGGTGAAGATCTTCAATAAGTGTTTCACAACCGTAGCAGCCGTAATGTTCTTTACTGGAACTGCTATGGGGAATCTGGTGGTAGGACACAGGATGGTTAAGATATAGGCGTTACCTGAACTGGTCCGAGGTAAAGGACCAACACAGTCTATAATAAGTCTGTGGAATGGTTCCACAGGCACCTGTCTGGGAGTCAGTGGCGCTCTGGGAATAGAGATGTTCGGCTTACCTGCCATCTGACATGTATGACACTGTTTGACGTACTGTTTGACGCTATTTACCATACCTGGCCAGTAGTAGTCTTGACGGATTCCATGGTAGGTCTTGTTGAATCCGTAGTGGGAGAGTGCTCCGTGGGCCAGGTGTAGAATAGTGGGCCGCAGGCTGGCAGGAATCACAAGTTGTTCGACGTTGGCCCAATCGTCCTCCTCCTTCAGTTTACTGGGTCTCTATCTGCGGTAGAGCAACTCGTTCTCTAGGAAGAACCCAGGAATACTGTCGGGTTGAGTCTCAGCCTGGAAAAATAATGGTGTCAAGGTAAGATCTTCCCTCTGTAACTTACGGAACTCCAACTTGGTCAGATTCGGGGGTAGTTTCTGAGGGTCTTGAGGGACAGCGGTAGCAGTAGAGTCAGCTGGCTGTGGTCGTGCAGCTTGTGCACGGGTGGTCACTAAAACCGGAGGAGAAACTTCATCACTCTCTTGAACCTTTGCTGGAACATACTCAAAAATAGGATTATTCGTCACAGAGGTACACACCTGGGGTTTGTCCATGACGATCAGGTTGGTCGGTTGCAGGTCTTCTGCCAAGTCGTTGCCCAGGAGAAGTTGCACTCCAGGCATGGGAAAAGGCTTTTCCCTGACGGCGACTTGGACTTCTCCGTTCACGAAGGGACAATCCAGGTGGACTCTGGCGAGAGGATAAGGAGTGGTAGCAGTGAGGTCAGTGATGAAGACAGTTTCTCCAGTGTAGGCGATGTTGGGCACAGCCGACTTCAAAATAATCGATTGAAGAGCCGCTGTGTCCCTCAAGATCTTCAATTTGAAACGTCCCTCCGGATTTGAACCGTTGGCAGAGACAGTTCCAGTATACAGGTGTTTACTGAAAAGAGAAAGATCATTAACATGAACACCAACATTCATCACAGGCTTACCGGACTTAGGAGGAGTTGGTTTGGGTTTTGGTGATTCGGTGGTTCCTTTGTATTGAGACTTACCACATTTATCTATGGTATGTCCATAGAGTCTACAATACTTACAGTACAATTGCGAGCCAGCTTGATCGGTACTCACTTTCTCGTAACTGTACCACGACTTCTTACTGGAAGATGGTTCTGGTGTCAGCCGGTGGATGAGGCTGTAAGTGTCAGCCGACTTAGCACACTTTAGGTAGTCGGTTTCTTCTTTATCTGCTAAATATAGACGGATAGGAGGCGGCACACGCCTCAAGAATTCTTCAACTAGCATAAGGTTGACGAGTTCTGCAAAGGTAGAGACATGTGCTGCTTCCAGCCATTTCATAAAATATCTCCTTTTGGTATTAGCAAACTCTAGAAAGGTAGTGGCCTTCAGGTGGTCACGGAATTTCCTTCGATAACTTTCGGTGGAGAGGAGGTAGGCGTCCAACACTGCTTGTTTCAGAGTCTGGTAGTCATTCTCAGACGCTAAAGTACTGAGTGTAACTGCAGCTCTACCTGTAAGATGTACTCTGAGAAGGGTGGCCCATTGGTCGGCAGGCCAACTAAGTTGATTAGCAAGGGTTTCAAAGGTGGTGAAAAACACATCAACTTCTGTTTCTACAAATGGTGGCATTAACTTACTTGCATGTGATATATTGAAACTGACGGGAAGATTGGCGGTAGCTTGCTGGCGTTGAGCGAGGTGTGAAGTTTCCAACACGAATTCTCGTTGACGACATTCCATAGTCAGGGTTGCTTGTTGTTTGTCGTATTCGTGTTGCATCTCCAATTGGCGTTGTTTTGTTTCAAGCTGTATTCGTTCCCGCTCACGGAGTATTGCAATCTCACGTTCTTGTTCTTCCTTTCGTATGGCAGCAGCTTCTCTTTGTTGTTCGAGGGCTTCCCTTTGCTGCTCGCGTTCAATCTTGGCCAGCTCCAGTCTGAGTTTCATCGTTGCCAAATCAGTTTTATCTGCAATAAAGTAAGTTTCGTGAGTTTCAGAGTCTATCTTACCTTGCTCTAAGAGATGATCCAGTAACAGGTTGTGTATTTCATTTTTGTTGGCTTGGTAGGGAACTTCTAGTTGATACTCATGTGCAAGAGTGTGTAATTCAGTCCTCTTGGCACGACTTAAAGTCCCTATTTCACCTGCTGGATCTGCACGGAAAGCTTGGAGACGAAACATGGTGAAATTAGCAAATAAATGCACAACGAATATACTGTTGTGATATAGTGAATGTCAGAAACAGGACAACGTGGCAACTGGTACCTATCCTGTGGAATCTTTAACAATTAAAGTTAATTACAAGATGTTAAATGATTAATTAAATCAAGGTCGCAGGAAATTTTGTACCCGGTACTCATGTAAGAGGATAAGGGCAAGAAAATCCTACTAAACAAGCAAAACTGAGTTTCTAAAACAAATGAAACAGTTAATTGTCTCAAAAGTAAAATTGGTAGTCCAAGAATGTAGGCATACCTTGCCGAGTATCTATAGGACATAAGCAAGTTTTCCCACTGAAATTAATATGATACTTACAGAATTAGCGAACTTTTTTGCTCTGAAAAAGAAAGCTAATTCCCTACCAATGTAGGTATCATCATCTCTGACCGACATGTAGGGGTGCGAGGTGTCAACTGGTGACGAGAACTGCTGCTGAGGTCCCAATTCAGCAACTAAAGTTCGTGCTAGAGGAACTATGGCCCTCTTTATCCTCCTACTGTCAGATTGCAGAAGATTAGGTGCACTTGACCCAGGGGCAGACCACAGTACCAGGGTACCAATATGATGATCTGTCGAAAATATGAGAAATATCCTAGGGACAAAAGATGGTAAACACGAGTAATAACACGGAGGGAGAGATAACCAATTAAGAGAATGACTGAGGCCTACAGTCACCACGTAATCCAAAGTTGTCTCACCTTCACCATATGCTACTCTCGGAATGCACAATACACACAGCACCATATAAAAATAAAATTGAATATGAAAAATAGTAAAAAGCTACGTTACCAAAGCCAAATACGCTTACCATAAATTACTACTTGGCACCAGTACCTGAGTGAAGCTCCCGGACAGGCCCCCACTTTAATGTGACGGTAAAGCGTTGGTGTTCGGCTGTTTCAAAAGCTAGGGGCAGGGCCTCGTCACATTATAGAAAAAAAAGAGAAAAGCTGGAACTTTCATCTGTGGTAAGGTAATGGGAAGACACACAAAACACAAGTAAATTTAACAATGAAATTTTAATTACTTTAGAAAAACAAGACATGAATAAAGTTAAGCACATAAAATATAAAAGACAAGTCAACACAAAATAATATGAATAATCACTGGCAAATGAAAAGTTACGTTAAGACAAGTGAGTTACAGTGATAGCAAAATAAATATGAATGGAGCTGGAATATTGGCTTCGAGCTGCCACCTCCCTTAGTACACGAAAGCCAAGGCTTAGTCTACCAGCGAGAGATGTCAACTGCAAGGAGCACTGAGATATTCTGACAATACTAGGCCACTGCAGCCCAGACATCAACTTGTGGCGGAGGGCGGAGGGCAGGTGCGACGGGACACCAGCCAATCAGCGACAGGCAGGCAAAGGACAAGCAGTTTGCTGATTTACGGTGGCGGTAGCTAGCAGGTGTCACTGTGTGCTGGGTACTTTTTGCTTTCTGGGCAAAACGTTTGGCGATACTTGCTGGACGTATCTTCTATATTATCTTTTGTTTTTACGTACTTTGTAGGGAAGAGCAGGCTCAATCTCTCTTGAAAGAGATTATCGTCACAATGTAAATTAGCCACAGGTGGCCGAAGTTGTGACTTTTATTTTTTTGGCCGATTTATTTGCAGAGGTCAAATACTATTCTGTCTATTTAGCTTGTATTCATTAATGAGGACCAGATGAGGGCCTTATCACTAATAAATGGGAAATAAGGTATTGCAACATATATGTTTTGTTATAATAAACATAAGAATGAAGGTAACTGCAGAAGGCCTATTGGCCCATACGAGGCAGCTCCTATTTATATCCACCCAATCTCATTCATGTATATGTCTAACCTACTGTTAGACTGTTAAGGGGCCCAGTGTCTGTTTTTTTCAGTTTTCCCTAACTTATCCCTAGATATTTTGTTTTTTTGTTTGTTTTTTGTGACTTCATTTCAATACATATTGAGCCACAACTTTCACATATTCGAGCACGAATGCCAAGCAATCCTAATTATAACTTACAGTAAACTATACTCTTGAACAATATTTTTCTCGCTGGCAATTGAAAGTTATATGCCATTCTGAGACCATAATGAATAAAATAACAATTGGTGACATAAAATATTTAGAGCAATTTGATTTTTTTGTTTTGTTTGTAAACTTTTTTTCCGTTCATGTTGTGATGTTGATTTAAAAGGAAAAGTTGGAGCATTTGCCATGAGGATTATGCACACAAAAAATTGAGTGTGAATGATGAAGTTTCGGTGCCCAATCACTGGGCCCCTTAAGAGGTAGTTAAGGTTTATAGTATCAAAGGCTTTCCTCAAGTCAATGAATAGGCCAATTGAAAACTCATTTTTGTCAAGGGCAGTGTAGATTATATGAAGCAAACTAATAATGGCATCATTGATACTCATTTGGAAACAGAAGCCAAACTGGCAGGGACTTAGTATATTGAGTTTCACAAAGTAGGAATAGAGCTGTTTATTAAAAAAAAAGCTGTTTTTGAAAATATAGGTAGATTTGAAGTATAGGTATTGGTCTGTAATTGTTTGTCAGTTGTCTTGCCTCCTTTATGAACTGGCACCACTTATTTTTTTAAGGATATCAGGAAAAGTAGAACACTAGAGATTTGTTGATTTCATTATTTGTTTGATTAGATAGATTTGTTGACTATTTCATTAATGTTCCAAGCTTTGATTTAAAGTAATTGAATTATGGATATAATGTCTGTCGGGCTGACTGGTAAAAGGAGTAGAGTGTTAGCTGCCTGTTAGATATGTAGTAACATGTGTCTGGGTCTTTGGAATTTTTCTGCCAAGGTTTGCACAAATTCATGAAAAGAAGCTATTGAACTCATTTGCAATATATAAGTCTGTTGCAAGTGTGTAACCATCTATGGAGAGTTTTATCTGCTTGGTAAGTGATTGTTGTTTAGACCCTAGGATGTTAGAGATGGCTTTCCATGTAATGTTCATATTTCCTTTTGCTTCTTTAAATCCATTCTCATAAAAGGAGGCTTTGGCTCTTTGTATTATGTTGGTAATCATTGATGAGTATCTCTTAACTTTTTGTTTTGTAACTAGGCAAATTCTATTTTTATTTTTTACATATTCGTCTTGTTAATTGTTTCAAGTACAGTATGCCACTTGTGGGCCAGGGGTTGTTTAATCTTTTGGCAGTTAGTTGCTTAGTGAGGAGAGGACTCAAGATGGCTCAAAATGCTCAGAATACTCTCACAAATTTATATCAATGTAACATTTTGGAATCTTATAAAATAAAAGTGTATAACTAAAAATTTTCCTTTCCCATCAACAGGTCTTCCTCACTGGGCTTGCTCGGCTTTTGTGTTACTCTGAGGGTGCCATCATCGTTTACCCTTCAAGACTGACTCATGCTGGCATTGCATTTGTGGACTTCCCTTCACAGTAAACAGTCCTTCTCCATATGGTTATTGTCCAGGGCAAGCAGGGTGTGTCTGCCATCTTGGAGAAGCAGGGTCTTTTAATATGAAGAATCTTCTGTCTTCCCTACTCATGCCAGCTTGAGCCAGCCTTGCATTCTTGTTACTTCATGGTCCTTGGGCCTTTTTTATTTATTTTACCTAATAAAATTTGTTATTAATACCCGTGTTTCACAAGAGATCCTTAACATTTTAAGCACCAATTGTATTGACTAATGTACGTCTTGTAACCTTTAAGACATAGATAGACAGGACATAGATAAATGAGTGAATAATACTGAGTGACAAGGTTAGGGCGAGGAACATAGTACAGTGTCTGACTTTGGAAGAATGCCTACTGTTTTAGAAACCTTATTGCTATGATCATAATCGTATGGGTTAAAAAGCATTTGTTGTCACTCCTACATTGTGGCTTGTTGAGCTTGAAACCTTTGCTCCTTGTTCGTGTTACATCTGACCTTTTGAAGAAATTGTATGAATCAATATCCTCCAAATTGTTCAGTATTTTAAAGGGTTTCGCTCTATTACTCTCTCATTTGCATATATCTAAGCATATAGATTAGATATAGATTTAGATTAAATTTTTTATTCAGGTAAAGGTACATACATTGCAGATGAGTTACAAAGGGAAAGACAATGGCTAGAGTTCACTAGCTCTGTTGGAAGAGAAACGTCTGCAAGACAAGTGTGGGCAAAAATTCAGATAGCTAAGGGGAGCAGAGCCCGGCCTGCGGCTCACAACGACCCCCCAGGGTAAGGCTGAAGAACTAATTCACAAGTGGAGTGATGCAGCATCATCCTCCTCCCTCCCTGCAGTAGTGAGCAGAGAACAGCTCCTCCGACATAATGATAGAAGGATTAGGATAACAAGAGCACAATCTAGTGATGACGAGTATGAGGAACCAATTACAGCCAAGGAAGTAAAGGAGGCTATGAAAAAGGGTAAAAGTACAGCACCTAGTGAAGATGGCGTCACCTACGGCACACTCAATGCACTGTGTGAAGTGTCTGGCAATCCACTACTCCACCTGTTTAACAAGTCATTCCTATGTGGAGTGTTGCCCACACAATGGAAACACGCAATAATGGTCCCAATACCGAAACCCAATGACCCTGGCAATTACAGACCTATCAGTCTCATGTAATGCACTTGGAAGATGCATGAAAGGATCATCCTAAACCGACTATTGCACAAAATAGGCAGGTTAGGGGAGGGGGTCATGGATTTGTTAAAGGACGGAGCACAGCGAACTGTATAGTTAATTACCTAGCTAATGATACAGCTAAGTACTCGCAATAAACTCGCTCCTCGGGGCAAAATTTTAAAATTTAAAATACAATACCTAAAGCCACTAATACGCATAGTGTTTCGGGCAAATATATACGAAGTAAAACCCAAACAAAGAACTGACTCCGTAGGACCCATAAAAGATGAGACTAACAAGGTTAAGTTGTATGATAAAAGGGCGGCAAACACTCTGAATGAATACCTAACATCAGTGTTCACACTAGAAAGCTTGAATGACATCCCATCACCAACACAAATGTTTGTCGGAGGTAAAGAGAATGAATTAAGAGAAATACCAATTACACGCGACACTATCAGGAAGAGTATTGACAAACTAAAAGACTCAGAAGCCCAAAGTGTAAATGGATTTAAGTCCCAAGTCGTAAAGGAACTGGCAAATTAATTGGGTGGTTGTAGGTAGGAGCTGCCTCGTATGGGCCGGTGGGCCTTCTGCAGTTGCCTTTGTTTTTGTGTTCTTGTGTTCTTATGTTGAGTAGCAACATTTGCAAGTTTGCAGATGATACAAAAATAGGTAGGGAAATTAACACGGAAGAAGACTCACTATCACTTCAAGTTGATATAAATAGGGTTTTGAAATGGTCAAAACATTGACAGATGCAGTTTAATGCTGATAAATGTAAAGTTTTGAGACTAGGTAATGATGATAGTAACAAGATACGAGCTAGATGGTGTTGAGATTGCGAAGTCGGATTATGAAAGGGATCTGGGAGTTATGATTTGTAAGAATTTAAAACCAAAGGATCAATGCAGGAATGTTGACCAGACCACACACTAGAAGTTGAAGGGACGACGACGTTTCGGTCCGTCCTGGACCATTCTCAAGTCGATTGTGATAAGGAGTTAGAGACAGGCAATAAATAGGCAAGAGAGAGCTGAGGAGGAAAGTAAGGTGGAGGGGATAGTAGTAATAATGAGAACTGCAGAAGGCCTATTGGCCCATACGAGGCAGCTCCTATTATAACCACCGAAGGAGATAGTAATAGGAATAAGAGGATAGCAAGGGAGCGTAGGAGAAGACAATGAACAGAAAAAGGGGAGAAGAGAGAAAGAAAAGGAAAGAGAAAGAAAGATAAATGGAAGGGGTAAGCTTATGTTAAGTCACGTTTGTTAGAAAGATTAGAGCATTTGAGTATATACTGTGAAAGGGAAGAGTCCACAGCAACAAAGCCAGGACTCAAGTTCATGTTGGATACATTGTGTATAAGAGCCGATTCTACAAGACGGCGTCTGTGTAGAGTAGAGGCAGGAAAGATTATTTTGGAGGAAGACCAATCAATGGGATGATTAGAATCCCTCACATGGCAGAAGAGAGCATTGTTAGTGTCTGCAGACTTAACACTTCTCTTGTATTCTTTAAGTCTGTCATTCAGTGTACGGCCAGTTTCGCCAAAGTATTGGAGAGGACAAGATGAACAGGAAATAGAGTAGACACCAGCAGCATTAGAAGCAGGAGGAGCAGTGTGAACTAGATTGCTACGAAGTGTGTTGGTTTGTCGAAAGGCGAGTTTAATGTCAAGAGGACGAAAGGTATTGGTAAAAGTTTTGAGTTCAGATATGAAGGGAAGGCATAGTACAGTGCTACTAGTGTTGGAAGCAGGTTTAGGATGAAAGAAATTTCGTTTAGCTTGAGAGTGGGCACAGTTGATGAAATGCAAAGGATAACCAAGGCGAGAGAATGATTTGTAGATAAAGGCAATTTCAGAATCAAGAAACTGAGGGTCGCCGATGCGTAGAGCGCGGAGGAAGAGAGAGACGAGGACACTTTTCTTAACAGAAGATGTTATGTTGTCTGAGTTCCACCCCTGCGGTGTTGTCTCAGTGTCACCCCTGAGGTGTTGTCTCAGTGTCACCTATTAGGTGTTGTCTCACTGTCAATTCTTAGGTGTTGTCTCGATGTCACACTTGAGGTGTTGTCTCAGTCTCATCCCTGAGGTGTTTTCTCAGCGTCACCTCATGTGTTGTTTCTCTTAGACACCCCGGTGCTGTCTCAATGTCACCACAGAGGTGTTCTGTCAGTGAAACCCCAGAGGTATTGTCTCACTGTTACCCCTTAGGTGTTGTCTCAGTGTCGCACATGAGGTGTTGTCTCAGTGTCACCCCCAGAGGTGTTGTCAAAGTGCCATCCCTGAGGTATTGTTTCAGTGTCACCCCTGAGGAGTTTTCTGAGTGTCACCTCTTATGTGGTTTCTCAGTGCCACCCCTGAGGAGTTGTCTCAATGCAACCACTGAGTTGTTGTGTCAGTGTCACCCCTGAAGTGTTGTCTCAGTGTCACCCCTGAGCTCTTTTCTCAGTTCCACCCCTGAGGTGGTGTCTTAGTGCCTCCACTTAGTTGTTATCTCAGTGATACCCCTGAGGTGTTGTTTCAATGCCACCACTGAGATATTATCTCAGTGTCATCCCTGAGGTGTTGCCTCAGTGTCACCCATGAGGTGTTGTCTCAGTGTCACCCCTGAGGTGTTTCCTCAATGTCACACATGAGGTGTTACCTGAGTGTCACCTCAGAGGTGTTACCTGAGTGTCACCTCAGAGGTGTTACCTGAGTGTCACCTCAGAGGTGTTACCTGAGTGTCACCTCAGAGGTGTTACCTGAGTGTCACCTCAGAGGTGTTACCTGAGTGTCACCTCAGAGGTGTTACCTGAGTGTCACCTCAGAGGTGTTACCTGAGTGTCACCTCAGAGGTGTTACCTGAGTGTCACCTCAGAGGTGTTACCTGAGTGTCACCTCAGAGGTGTTTTCTCAGTGTCTCTCCTGAGATGTTATCTAAGTTTCACCCCTGAGGTGTTGTCTCAGTGTCACCCCTGAGGTTTTGTTTCAGTGCGAATCTTCAAGTGTGGTCTCACTGTCACCCCTGGGGCGTTGTCTCAGTGCCAATCTTGAAGTGTTGTCTCAGTGACATCTCTTAGGTATTGTCTCAGTGTTACCCCTGAGGTGTTTTCTCAGTTGCACTCATCAGTTGCACAACACCTTAAGGGCGACATTGAGACAACACCTCGCGGGTGACACCGAGAAAACACTTAAGGGGTGTCACTGAGATAACACTAAGTGGTGACACTGAGACACCACCTCAGGGGTGGAACTGAGAAAACACTTCAAGGTTGACACTGAGAAAACACCTCAGAGATGACAATGAGACAACACCTCAGGATCATCACTGAGACAACACCTCAGGGGTGACACTGAGACAACACCTCAGGGGTGACACTGAGACAACACCTCAGGAGCGGCACTGAGACAAAACGTCAGGGGTGACATTGAGAATACACTTCAAGATTGGCACTACGATAACAACTCAGGGGTGACATTGACATAAAACCTCACGGGTGACACTGAAAAAACACATAATATGTGACACTGAGACAACACCTAAGATGCGACTCTGAGAAAACACCTCATATGTGACATTGAGACAACACGTCAGGGGTGACACTGAGACAACGACTCATGTTTTTGACACTGAGACAACACATCAGGGGTGACACTGAGACAACACATCAGGGGTGACACTGAGACAACACATCAGGGGTGACACTGAGACTACACGTCAAGATGCACATTGAGCGAACACCTCAGGTGGAGACATTGAGACAACTCCTTAGGTTTGACACTGTGACAACACCTCAGGGGAAAAACCACGACAACACCTCTGGGATGACACTGAGACAACACCTCAAAGGTGACAATGAGACAACACATCATGAGCATCAATGAGACAACACCTCAGGGGTGAAACTGAGACAACACCTGGAAGGTGACACTGAGACAACACCTCAGGATCTTCACTGAGACAACACCTCAGGATCTTCACTGAGACAACCCCTCAGGGGTGACACTGAGAAAAGACCTCATCTGCGAAACTAAGACCACACCTCAGGGGTGAAACTGAGACAATACCTCAAGGGTAACACAGAGGCAACACCTTATGTGTGACACTGAGACAACACCTCATGATTTGCTATGAGACAACACCTCGGGGGTAACACTGAGAAAACAACTCCGGGGTGACACTAAGATAACACCACAAGTCTTGACTTCCACTGAGTCAAGACCTTAAGATTGGTACTGAGACAATATCTCAGGGGTGACACTGAGACAATATCTCAGGGGTGACACTGAGGCAACACCTCATGTGTGACACTGAGACAACACCTCATGGGTGACACTGAGGCAGCACCTCATGTATGACACTGAGACAACACCTCAGGGGTGACACTGGGGCAACACCTCATGTGTGACACTGAGACAACACCTCATGGGTGACACTGAGGCAGCACCTCATGTATGACACTGAGACAACACCTCAGGGGTGACACTGGGGCAACACTTCAGGGGTGACACTGAGACAACACCTCAGGGGTGGCACTGAGAAAACACGTCAAGATTTCCACTGACACATCACCTCAGTAGTGACACTGAGACAACACCTCAGGGGAGTCACTGAGACCACACTTCATTGGTGTCACTGAGACAAAACTCACGGATTCCACTGAGACAACACCTCAGGGGTGTTACTGAGAAAACACCAAAGGGTTCGCACTGAGAGAACACCTCAGAGGTGACACTGAGACAACCCCTTTTTTAGGGTGACCCTGAAACAACACTTCAGGAGGGACACTGACAAAACAGCTCGTGAGTGCTACTAAAACAACACCTCAGGGGTGACACTAGGACAACACCTCAGGGGTGAGTCTGAGACAACAACTCAAAATTGACACTGAGAGAACACCTCAGGGTTGACACTGAGAAAACATCTCAGGGGAGACACGAAGACACCATCTCATAGGTAACACTGAGAAAAACCTGTCATCACCTCAGTGTTGTCTCAGTGGTATCACCCGAGTGATGACACTGAGACAACACATCAGGATCATCACTTAGACAACACCTCAGTGGTGACACTGAGACAACACCTCAGGGATAACACTGAGACAACAGTACAGGGGTGACATTGAGACAATACCTCAAGATAGGCACTAAGACAACACCTCAGGGGTGACACTAACACGAAACCTCAAGGGTGACACTGAGACAACACCTCAAAGGTGCCACTGAGAAACCATCTAGGAGTAGACACTGAAAAAATACCTCAGGGATGACACTGAGACAACACCTAAGAAGTAACACTGAGACAACAAATAAGGGGTGACACTGAGACAACACATCTTGTTATTGACACTATGACAACACCTCAGGGATGGCACTGAGACAACATCCCAGGTGAGGCACTGAGACAACACCTCAGGGGTGAAACTGAGACAACACTTCAAGGGTGACACTTAGACAACACCTCAGTGATGGAACTGAAACAACATCTCTGGGGTGATACTGAGACAACTCCTTAAGATTGGCACTGAGACAACACCTCTGGGGAGACACTGAGACACCACAACAGGGGTCAAACTGAGACAACTCCTCAAGGGAAATACTGAGACCACACCTTAGAGATGACACTGAGACTATATCTAACGAGCGGCACTAAGACAACATCTCAGAGGTGACACTGAGACAACACCTAAGGGGTGACACTGCGGCAACACCTCAAGATTGGCACAGAGACAACACCTAAGGGTTGGAACTGAGACAACACCTCATTAGAGACACTGAGACAAAACCTCAGGCGTAGAACTGAGACAACAGTTCCCGGGTGACACTGAGAAAACACCTCAGTGGTGGAACTGAGACATCACTTCAGGAGTGGAACTGAGACAAAAGCTCAGGGGTGAAACTGAGGCAAAACTCAGGGATGACACTGAGACCACACATCATGGGTGACACTGTGACAACACCTTAGGGGGTGGTACTGACACAACACCTCAAGATTAGCACTGTGACAACATATCAGGGGTGTTACTGAGACAACACCTCAGGTGTGACACTCAGACAACACCTTAGGGGTGATACTGAGACAACACCTCATGAGTGTTACGGAGGCAACAACTCAGGGGTGACACTGAGACAACACCTCAGGCGTGACACTGAGACAACACCTCAGGGGTGGAACTGAGACAACAGCCCAGGGGTGGAACCGAGACAACACCTCAGGGCTGACACTGAGAAAACAGCTCAGAGGTGACACTGAGACAACACGCCAGAGGTGGAACTGAGACAACAGCTCAGGAGATGCATTAAGGTAACAACTCAGGGGTGACAATGAGACAACACCTCAGGGGTGGAACTGAGAAAACACCTCAGGGATGACACTGAGACAATACCTCAGGGGTGGCACTGAGACAACACCTCAGGAGTTCCACTAAGACAACACCTCAAGGGTACACTGAGATAACACTTCAGGGCTGACACTGAGACAACACCTCAGGGATGACACTGAGACAACATCTCATGGGTGACACTTAGACAACACCTCAGGGGTGACACTTAGACAACACCTCCGGGTAGAAACTGAGAAAACAGCTCAGAGGTTACACTGAGACAACACTTCAGGGGTAACACAAAGACAATACCTCAGGGGTGCCACTGAGACAACTCCTCAGGAGAGGCATTATGACAACACTTCAGGAGTGACATTGAGACAAAACCTCTGGGGGGACATTGAGACAACACGTCAAGATTGGCACTGAAAAAAACACTTCAGGGGTGACAGTGACACAACACCTCAGGGGTGAAACTGAGATATCATCTCAGGAGCATCATTGAGACAACACTTCAGGGGTGACACTGAGACAACATCTCAGGGGTAACACTGGGACAACTTCTATTTGGTCACACTGGGACAACATCTATTTGGTCACACTGAGACAACATCTCACGAGCGTAACTGAGAAAACACCTCAGGGGTGACATTAAGACAACTCCTACAGATTGGTACTTAGATAACACCTTACAGGTGACACTGACACAAAACCTGAGGGGTGACACTGAGAAAACACCTTTCGTGCGACACTAAGACGCACGAAATGTGCGTCTTAGTGTCGCACATTTCCTCAGATGTGACACTGAAACAACACCTCTGGGGTGCCATTCAGACAACACCTCATGGGTGTCTCTGAGACAACACCTCATGGGTGACATTGAGACAACACATAAGAAGTGACACTGAGACAACACATCATGTGTGAAACTGAGACAACACCTCATGTGTGACACTGAGATAACACCTCATGTGTGAAACTGAGACAACACCTCATGTGTGAAACTGAGACAACACCTCATGTGTGAAAATGAAACAACACCTCATGTGTGAAACTGAGACAACACCTCATGTGTGGCACTGACAACTCCTCAGGGCTTGTCACTGAGACAACACTTCCAGGGTGACACTGAGACAACACCTCAGTGGTAAAACTTAGACAACACCTCAGAGGTGATAACGAGACAACACCTCCGGAGTGATACTGAGACAACACTTCAAGATTGGCCTTGAAACAACACCTCAGGGAAGGCACTGAGACAATACCTCAGGGTTGAAACCGAGACAATATCTTACACTTGACACTGAGGCAACATCTCATGTGTGACAATGAGAAAACACATCAGGGATGACACTGAGGTAACACCTTTGCGGTGAAACTGAGACAGTACCTCAGGGGTAACACTGAGACAACACTTCATGGGTGACACTGAGACAACATCTTAGGGGTGACACTGAGTCAATTCCACTGTGGTGACACTCAGGCAACACTTTATGAGTGACATTGAGACAACACCTAAGGGTTGGAACTGAGACAACACCTAAGGGTTGGAACTGAGACAACACCTAAGGGTTGGAACTGAGACAACACCTAAGGGTTGGAACTGAGACAACACCTAAGTGTTGGAACTGAGACAACACCTAAGGGTTGGAACTGAGACAACACCTAAGTGTTGGAACTGAGACAACACCTAAGGGTTGGAACTGAGACAACACCTAAGGGTTGGAACTGAGACAACACCTAAGTGTTGGAACTGAGACAACACCTAAGGGTTGGAACTGAGACAACACCTAAGTGTTGGAACTGAGACAACACCTAAGGGTTGGAACTCAGACAACACCTAAGGGTTGGAACTGAGACAACACCTAAGGGTTGGAACTGAGACAACACCTAAGGGTTGGAACTGAGACAACACCTAAGGGTTGGAACTCAGACAACACCTAAGGGTTGGAACTGAGACAACACCTAAGGGTTGGAACTGAGACAACACCTAAGGGTTGGAACTGAGACAACACCTAAGGGTTGGAACTCAGACAACACCTAAGGGTTGGAACTGAGACAACACCTAAGGGTTGGAACTCAGACAACACCTAAGGGTTGGAACTGAGACAACACCTCATTAGAGACACTGCGACAAAACCTCAGACGTGGAACTGAGAGAACAGTTCCGGGGTGACACTGAGACAACACCTCAGTGGTGGAACTGAGACATCACTTCAGGGGTGGAACTGAGACAACAGCTCAGGGGTGAAACTGAGACAACAGATCAGGGATGACACTGAGATAACACCTCATGGGTGAGACTGAGACAACACCTTAGGGGTGGTACTGACACAACGCCTCAGGGATGACACTGAGTCAACAGCTCAGGGGTGACTCTGAGACAAAACCTCAGGGGTAGCACTGAAACAACACCTCAGGGGTGGCACTGAGACAACACCTCAGGAGATGGACCAAGATAACACCTCAGGGGTGACCCTGAGACAACAACTCCATGGTGACACTGAGACAACTCCTCAGGAGATGCACTAAGACAACATCTGAGGGGGTGACACTTAGACAATACGTCATGGTTGACTCTGAGACAACATCTTAGGGGGTGACATTGAGACAAAACCTCAGGAGAGGCACTAAGACAACACCTCAGGGGTGACACTGAGACAACACCTCAGGGGTGACATTGAGACAACAAGTCATAATTGGCACTGAAAAAAACACCTTAGGGGTGACAGTGACACAACACTTCAGGTGTGACACTGAGACCACCCTAAGGTGTGACACTGAGACATCATTTCAGGAGCTGAAATGATGTCTCAGAAACAGATCAGGTCAAACCTGATCTGTTTTCTCAGTGTCATCCCTGAGGTGTTGTCTCAGTGCCACCACTTAGTGTTGTCTCAGTGTCACCCGTGAGTTGTTGTCTCAGTGTCACCCCGAAGGAGTTGTCTCAGTTCCATCCCTGAGGATACACAGATTTCGCAAAAGCTTTTGATAAATGTGACAATGGTGTTATTGCACATAAAATGCGTTTAAAAGGAAAATTTTTACTGGAAAAATAGGCAGATAGATCTACAATTTCCTGACTAACAGAACCCAATGTGTAATAGTCAACAAAATAAAATCCAGCCCATCAACCGTGAAGAGCTCAGTCCCCCAGGGTACTGTGCTTGCTCCAGTACTTTTTCTCATCCTCATATCGGACATAGACAAGAACACAACCTATAGCACTGTATCATCCTTTGCAGATGACACTAGGATCTTCATGAGAGTAGGCAACATAGAGGACACGGCGAACCTCCAGTCAGATGTAGATCAGGTCTTTCTATGGGCTACAGAAAATAATATGGTGTTTAACGAAGATAAGTTCCAGCTCTTGCGCTATGGAAAAAATGAAAATATAAAAACGGAAACCACGTACAAAACTCAGGCAAATCATAACATAGAACGAAAAGGCAATGTAAAGGATCTGGGTGTACTCATGTCGGAAGACCTTACCTTTAGAACATTAGAACATGTTTCAGTGCCAATCTTGAAGTGTTATCTCAGTGTCACCACTGATTTGCTGTCTCAGTGTCACCACTGATTTGCTGTCTCAGTGTCACCACTGAGGTGTTGTTTCAGTGCCCATCTTGACGTGTTGTCTCAGTGTCACCCCTGAAGTGTTGCCTCAGTGTATCCCTTGAGGAGTTGTCTCAGTGTCACACATGAGGTATTCTAAGTGTCAAACATGTTTTTTCTCAGTGTCAACCACTGAGCTGTTGTCTCAGTGTCACCCCCAAAGTGTTGTCTCAGTACCACCCCTGAGATGTTTTCTTAGTGTAACACATGAGGGTTTTTCTCAGTGTCACCTTTTAGGTATTTTCTCAGTGTCATGTTTTAGGTGTTGTCTCAGTGTCACCCATGAGGTGCTGTCTCAGTGTCACCCCTGAAGTGTTGTCTCAATGTCATGCCTGAAGCGTTGTCTCAGTGTCACACATGAGGAGTTCTCTCAATTTTACGCATGAGGTGTTGTATTAGTGTCACCTCTACGGTGTTATCTTATTGACAATCTTGAAATGTTGTCTCAGTGTCACCCATGAGGTGTTGCCTCAATGTCATCCCTGAGGTGTTGTCTCAGTGTCACCCCTGAGGTCGTGTCACAGTGACTCGCCTGAGGTGTTGTCTCAGTGTCACACATGAAGTGTTGTCTCAATGTTATCACTGAGGTACTGTCTCAGTTTCACCGCAGAGGTGTTGCCTCAGTGTCATCCCTGAGGTGTTGTATCACTGTCACACGTGAGGTGTTGCCTCAGTATCAACCGTAAAATATTGTCTCAGTGTCACCCCTGAAGTGTTGTCTCATTGTCACCCTTGAGATGTTGTGTTAATGTCACCCCTGATTTGTTGTCTCAGTGTCACCCTTCAGGTGTAGTCTCAGACTTACCCCTTAGATGTTGTCTCTGTGTCACCCCTGGAGTGTTGTCTCAACTATGCTCCTAAGGTTATATCTCAGTGTCACCCCTTAGGGTGGTCTCAGTGTCACCATTGAGGTGCTGTCTCAGTGTCACCCCTGAGGTGTTGTTTCAGTGTCACGCCTGAGGTGTTCTCTCAGTTTTACCCTTGAGGTGTTGTCTCAGTGTTAACCTCTGTAGTGTTGTCTCAGTATCACCTCTGAGGTGTTGTCTAAGTTTTTCCCCTGAGGTGATTTCTCTGTGTCACCCATGAGGTGTTGTTTCAATGTCCCCGCTTGGGTGTTGTCTCACTGTCACCCCTTGAGGTGTTGTCTGAGTGTCAACCCTGAGTTGTTGGCTCAGTAACACTCATGAGGTGTTGTCTCAGTATCACCCCTAAGGTGTTGTCTCAGTGTCACGCCTGAGGTGTTGTCTCAAAGCAATCCCTGAGTGTTGTCTCAGTAACACCCCTGAGGTGTTGTCTCAGTGCTAATTTTGAGGTGTTCTCTCAGTGTCACGCATGAGGTGTAGTCTCGGTATCACCTCTGAGGTGTTGTCTAAGTTTTAACGCTGAGGTGTTGTCTCAGTGTCTCCGTTGAGTTGTTGTCTCACTGTCACCCCTGAGGTGTTGTCTCACTGTCACCCCTGAGGTGTTGTCTCACTGTCACCCCTGAGGTGTTGTCTCACTGTCACCCCTGAGGTGTTGTCTCACTGTCACCCCTGAGGTGTTGTCTCACTGTCACCCCTGAGGTGTTGTCTCACTGTCACCCCCTGAGGTGTTGTCTCAATGCGAATCTTGAGGTGTTGTCTCAGTGTCACCCCTGAGGTGTTGTCTCGGTGTCACCCCGGAGGTGTTGTCTCATTGTCAAAAACAAGAGGTGTTGTCAGTGTCACATATAGGGTGTTGTCTCAGTGACACACATGAGGTGTTGTCACAATGTCACCCATGAGGTGTTGTCTCAGTGTCACCCCTGAGGTGTTGTCTCGGTGTCACCCCGGAGGTTGTTGGATATTTCCAACACCGAATACAACATTGTTGTATTCTCATTACTTATTACTAACCATACTAATTATTGTAGTAAGTAAATTTAACAACTCGTAGAATTCTCATGTACTAATAATTCATCTGTGCAGTAGGCTAGAATTCTCACGTCACCTGACGCCAGTATTGCGTCAGATTTCCTTACAGTAAACACATTATATCCAATGTGTGTGAGAATTAAATTCGATTCTCCATAATTAAAGCATTCTGTATGATAACTAATTGCAGACGAATTGATCTCTAACTAAAAGCCGAATAGAGCGTTAGAATCATAGCGTCTACCTCGTGATAAAGTTAACGTCACAAATGAATGCCATGGGGAGACATTAATTCCTCTCCCTTATATATTTACTATTCTTAAATTGGTAAATAACAATAATTTATTCCTCTAAATAATAAACCCGTCCAGTCTTTAACGTTTCAAGCGCAAATGCGAGAAATATTAATGTTCAAGACAATAATTTGTTTTATGAACGCGGGCTCGGCGTGGGGAGAGGGACGCCATGTCAGTACACGTGGAGAGCTGATCAAGAGCAGACCTGCGCTTACCGTACTCATAAGAAGAAGCCATTGCCCAGCAAATGGGGCAGGTGTTATCCATCCTCAGATGAAAGTCGCCACTGTGAGGCGTGAATAACCTTGCAGATAGTATCTTCAGCTAGTGCTGGTGTCAAATAAGGGGCCCTTTGACTTGGTTCCTGACGACACGTGACCAGCCAGCGGAACGCATCATTATTCAGGATAGGCTTAGCCGGAGCCTGAGATGCGATGTCACGGCAATCTTAATACTTATACAGTGCCCACAGCTAAGTATTCTTTTATGTGATGCATCAGGTAGAAGTTTGATAGTAGCAGGGTGATTGTCCGTTAAGACGCGCGATAACACCTAATAACAGGTGATTAAAATTTGTCACCTGTAAATCTTAATATTCTTGAATATAAATTGAGTAGTTAAATCAGTTGCTACTGAAAATCATTTATCTTGCAGCACGAGAGAAGAATTCCTCATGCTGCCTCCCCCATGTTAACCCGTTCCACTCGTCAGTGTACCGAGTCTGGAGAATAAGAGGACTTCTATGGCTTTCTAAAGGAATCTTCACTGAGCTAAGATTTATTTCCTTTTACCATTCTATTGCAATTTATTTTGTGCAGAATGCTTTGAGATTAATGTGTGATTTACTGTAACTCATTATTATGCTCATATTTTATATTCCTCTTTATGTTAATGATATCAGTTTCAATATTATCTTATAGGATTAGATTATTATTAATTGAATTAGTGAACGAACCACACTAATTCCTGGACGTACTTACCTCCAGTAATAACCCCCCAATGTAGGTGTTTGAGGTTTGTTTCTTTTAATAATACAGCCCATTAATTATTATTATGATCATACTTTCTAGTTTTATCCATGGTCACTGGTTTCATCTAGGAATTATCTAATGATCAGAAATTCTCAGTTTCCCTCTTTACTTTAAAAGCGGGTGGTCCTTCGTAATTTAATTTACTACATTAATATTTAAATAATCAAATTCAAGCCCAAAATATCCCACAGAGGTGTTGTCTCATTGTCAAAAACAAGAGGTGTTGTCAGTGTCACATATGGGGTGTTGTCTCAGTGACACACATGAGGTGTTGTCACAATGTCACCCATGAGGTGTTGTCTCAGTGTCACCTCTGAGGTGTTGTCTCAGTAACACCCCTGAGGTGTTGTCTCAGTGCTAATTTTGAGGTGTTCTCTCAGTGTCACGCATGAGGTGTTGTCTCAGTGTCACCCCTGAGGTGTTGTCTCAATTCACCCCAGAGGTGTTGTCTCAGTGACACTCCTGAGGTTTCGTCTTAGTGTCGCACGTAAGGTGTTTTATAGGTGTCACCCCTCAGGTTTTTTATCAGTGTCACCTCTAAGGTGTTATCTAAGTGCCTGTTATAAATAAGGGTATGTTGTATGGGAGATCTAGTATTAAATGGATGTAGAGGCAGTAGTTTGAATAAAGATGTATCTCTAGCAGTGGAGATCAGTAAGGCCCGGCCCCCAAATAAAAATATCACAGTGAATATTAATTGGCTACAAAAGAATGTCAGTCTAGAGGTTGATCATAGATCTCCTACACAGAAAGAATGAATACTCCTTTAATTAACTTCCTTATTTATTAACCCCTTAACAACCCCCCATATACATTCACACCAATAACAATAATTACTTTACCACACTATCTTACGTTAAAAGCCTTGGATATCCTAGGTTTGTATCCTTGTATCATAGGCAGGTTACAAGGTTTTACAATGAGAACAAGCTAGGGTAAAGTACTACTAGTGAAGATCCTGAAGCTTGAGGCAGCTTAGGGGTAGTGAGCCCACGTGGTACCCTAACACAACACCACACTAATTGGTACCCAAAACACTCTCAAACACTACCCCAGGTCTACACCAATCTCACAATCCCAGAGTAGGCACAAATATACACACAATTACTTAACTTAGTGGTTACAGGAATTCAAGGTAAGGGAAGCAAGGAGGAGGAGAAAAGGTAGAGTGGTGCAGAGCAGCTCAGAGGACATCTTGACACCACGAACGCCATACAGAGAGAGCGAGCAGCAGCCACCAGCCTCAGCTCTCTCCAGCCGTTGCCGGGGAGACAACAGCTGATCGTGCCGCTTGTAAACATTACCACACTTCCTCGATGTAAAACTGGTTACTTTAATAGTTCTAAGAATAGTTAATAATTACTACATGGTTATACTTACAAGCAAGCAATACTATACTTATACAACAAGCTCACGAGTCTGAATGCTCTGTGAGAAACAAGATTCGTCTTACGTCTGGCAAGGAAGATAGGAATGAACCTCGACAAGCGCACCAAATAATAGGAGTAATTTATTTAGCTCAATTTTACCTCTGGTTTCCACTGAAGAACCCAGGGTCGTAACAGTGCCTATCTGTAGGTGATGTCTCAATGTCACCCCTGAGGTGTTGTCTCAGTGTTACCTCTGAGATGTTTTCTCAGTGTCACCCCTGAAATGTTTTCTCAAAGATGCTCCTGAGATGATGTCTCAGTGTCACACCTTAGGGTGGTCTTAGTGTCACACCTGAGGTTTTGTGTCACTGTCACCCCTGAGGTGTTGTCTTAGTGCCTCTCCTGAGGTGTTGTCTCAGTGTCACCACTGAGGTGTTGTCTCAGTGTCACCCCTGAGGTGTTGTCTCAGTGTCACCCCTGAGGTGTTGTCTCAGTGTCACCATGGAGAAGTTGTCTCAGTGTCACCCCCTCAGGTGTTCTCTCAGTGTCAACCCTGATGTGATGTCTTAGTGTCACCCCTGAGGTGTTGTCTTTGTGCATCTCCTGAGGTGTTGCCTCAGTGTCAACCGTAAGATATTGTCTCAGTGTCACCCCTGAAGTGTTGTGTTAGTGTCACCCTTGAGGTGTTGTCTCAATGTCACACCTGAGTTATTGTCTCAGTTCCACGCCTGAGGTTTTGTCTCAGTGTCTCTAATGAGGTGTTGTGTCAATTCCACCCCTTAGTTGTTGTCTCAGTGTCACTCATAAGGTGTTGCCTGAGTGTCACCACAGTGAAATTGTCTCAGTGTCACCCATGAGGTGTTGTCTCAGTGTCATCCGTGAGGTGTTGTCTCAGTGACACCCCTGAGGTCGTGTCACAGTGACTCGCCTGAGGTGTTGTCTCAGTGTCACACATGAAGTGTTGTCTCAATGTTACCCCTGAGGTACTGTCTCAGTTTCACCTCAGAGGTGTTTCCTCAGTGTCATCCCTGATATGTTGTCTCACTGTCACACATGAGGTGTTGCCTCAGTGTCAACCGTAAGATATTGTCTCAGTGTCACCCCTGAAGTATTGTCTCAGTGCCTTCCCTGAGGAGTTCTCTCAGAGTCACCCCGGAGGTGTTGCCTCGTTATCACCTCTGAGGTGTTGTCTAAGTTTTACCACTGAAGTGTTGTCTCAGTGTCACCCTTGAGGTGTTGTCTCACTGTCACTCATGAGGTGTTGTCTCAGTGTCACCCTGGAGGTGCTGTTTCAGTGACAAGCCCTGAGGGGTTGTCAGTGTCACACATGAGGTACTGTCTCAGTTTCACACATGAGGTGTTGTCTTAGTGTCACACATGAGGTGCTGTCTCAGTTTCACACATGCGGTGTTGTCTGTTTCACAAATAAAGAGTTGTCTCAGTGTCACACATGAGGTGTTGTCTCAGTTTCACACATGAGGTGTTGTCTCAGTGTCACTCTTAGGTGTTGTCTCAATGTCACCCATGAAGTGATGTCTCAGTGTCACCCCTGAGGTGTTGTCTTAGTGCCTCTCCTGAGGTGTTGTCTTAGTGCTTCTCCTGAGGTGTTGTCTCGGTGTCACCCCTGAGCTGTTGTCTCAGTTCCACCCCTGAGGTGTTGTCTAAGTGTCACCCCTGAGATGTTGTCTCAGTGTCACCCCTGAGGTGTTGTCTTAGTGTCACCATGGAGATGTTGTCTCAGTGTCATCCCTGAGGTGTTGTCTTAGTACCTCTCCTGAGGTGTTGTCTCAATGTCACCCCCCCCCCCTCAGGTGTCGTCTCAGTTTCAACCCTGACGTGTTGTCTCAGTGTCACCCCCTGAGGTGTTATCTTAGTGCATCTCTTTAGGTTTTGTCTCAGTGCCACCCCTGAGGTGTTTCTCAGTGCCACCCCTGAAGTGTTGTCGCAGTGTCACCCCTGAGCTGTTTTCTCTGTGTCATCCCTTGTCGGAAAATCCGACACCATTTAATAATATTACATGCAATTGCAGATATTGTTGCTGACATTGTATACACAAGTTAACCCATAGAAAATGGAGTTTGTAGTGGAATTTTCCGTCAATAGAAAACGGGATATCATTGCCATTTACTATTATAAATTCACCAGCTATTGTGTTGGAATTATTCTTAAATACATTAGTCTTATGACTTTTTGCCATCATAAAACATCTCATTTTAATTAACTTAATTATTAGTATCAAAATAGAGTAAATGTGACCCTTCTATCAGTTACTGATATCTGGACAAAGTAGGAAAGGCGTGGTGAGGAAGGAGTGGTCAGCCATTGTTGTTAAGACCAGAGGCACACGGGAGTAAACAGCTCCTATCATTTCTCTTGGACGAAGTGTAATCATGTTAGTGCTCTACCATCATCATCACGCTGTCAACAATAATGAAGGGAAGTGTTCTGCCGAAACCCGTTTATCTAATAATTTTTGGCCATTAATGTTAGGTAGACAAGGGCGAATCGGTTAGAATGTGAACAGCCTCAAAATAAAAGGTATTTAAGCCTTGGTCTTTATTTTATCAATTATACATTGTTTTCTCTAATATAGCTGTCATATATTAGGATTCTGGCTTAACAGCTAGCGCCCTTTGACAGGAACAAGAAGAGGAAGCAAGCTTGGTATATCAGTTACTGGGTGATGGAAGCTGCCTCACACAAGGATAAATTGGTGTCTACATCCTAGTTATACCTGGTGGACTAAGCCTGTTGTGTAATAAGATAAGGAACCTCCTCAATGTATACTAATATATGTAGTTTAATACTGTAGTTTGATTGGCTGCATATATATAAATTCAATATAAACCCCCCTAATGTGTATGGATCGATTTGTGAGATTATTGCAGAAATACAGTCCACTTAACATCATACAAATTGCTATCGAAATATATAAATTAATGTAAATATAAATTCTATATTAATTCATATAAATTAAATAAATATAAATCTCACAGGTCGGTTCCCACATTATTTGGACCTTCGAACCCGAATTATTTGGTTCTTCGAACCGGATGACAGATTATATAGTCATCATCGAGCCGGATGATGACTATTTGGTCATCTTTGTACCGGATGAACCAGTTAACCAGTGGATTCATTAAATATACTAGTGCAGTGTGATTTATACAAAGCCAGTCAAAGACGGCGGCGTTGCCTCGAGCTAGCCCACGACCCCCTCAGCTCAGTCCAGCTTCATCAGCGGTTTCATGGACACCCACAGATTTGGTGGCGTGTTATTCTGTGAGATGACAGCGCTTATATTGAAGCCAGCCAAATTAGTGACTGTGTCTTCAGGAGATTGTTCACGGATTTCATGGTGTTAATTTCGCGAGAGATTATCCACGAATTTTGTGGAGTTTATTTTGCGAGGTCACTAATAATATTTAATACTTCTTGATAATATTAGAAGTTTCATAGAGGCAATTAAGAGGCTATTAGCAATAATTGTGTATATTACTTCTCCAAAATAGAGAATTATTTAATATATATTGCACTAGTGTTCTCAATATAATATTTACCAATAACCCACAACAGGGTAGGATATTACCATTGACTAGTTGAACTATTTATTGTTCATCCTAGTCTCATTATTACCATAGTCTAGTTGTACTATATTGAACAACCTAGCACCATTAATGAGTGGTGCAGACCCAATTTTGGGTATAATTGTTACCAGCTCGAGTTGAGTTGTATATATAATAATTTACTTATGATCATTACACCTTTAAGTGATTAATTAGTGTCTCTACCATCCTAGGGTGATATAGAAGAGCTAACCTAAAGGTACTTCCAGTGACACTGGTTTATCACTCAAATCATTTTGATTATATATATATAATGTGTATTAATTTTAAGTGCTAACCTCTAGTAGAGGTAGGATTATCGCCTAGTGAGTGCAGAATTTTGACCCTAGGCTACCATAAGTACAAGCCCCACAAGGCTTCACCAACTAGCCAATATGGATAATGCAGGGAGAATGAAACGAACCCTTGCAGGTGTTAAAGGCCACTTAACAAGACAGATCAAGAAATGTGAAGATTTGTCACAACAAACACCAGTTGATTATTCTGGCCTGGAAAGCTATTATCAAGCAGCTGCAGGTAAATTTGAGCAAATCAAATGCCAAATAGCTCTCCTTGTGGGGACAGACTACTACCATCGATTCATTGGTAGCCCTACTAAATATCAGGGCATAACCATGCTAAATTCTACAGGAGGCAAATTACTCTCAGGCCCAGTATTAAGCCTGAAGAGACAGATGACTGCAGATAAATAATACCAGTAGAAATCTAAATTTGTCAGCTGATTATATTTCTCCAGGAAAATTATTCTAAGGAGATTACAGCTGACTATAGCAACAGAGGTTGATGTTAATATCATCATTTAAAGCTGAAGATGAGTTCTTGAGGCCTCAGTGGCAAATCAGTGAACAGTAGCCTAAACCAGCTACAAGACACTGCGACCAATGTCACTGAACCCACTGTAGTCTCAGAACCATTCTTGACTTTAATGATGGGCTATTCAATCCTCTGAATCAATTAACTAAATTAAACCCCAATAAATCTGACGACTGATTTTGATACAATTATTATTTAATCAAGATGTACTCCATGGGCCTCAGCGTTTATATATCAGTGACCAGTTACCTGAACAAGTTTCAAGTCATATCTAATGTCACTGATCTCACTGCAGTCCCTGAATCATATTTGACTGTAGTACTTGATCACATTCAGTCTTCTGGGTTGAATAATATGTAATTAGGCTTGAATTTTAGCCTTTCAAGAATTGACAGAGAAATGAAATCGCATTAGACTTCTAACCCCTGCAACTCTAGTACGGGACATCCGTCCTGTACGAACAGACGCACAAATGTGTGATTACTAACTACTAACATCAAATTAATAAAATAATTAGAAAGAGGAGTATCGGTGTTCGTCTGTTTTAAATAGGACTTCGACCTGTGAGCAGCCCCCTGGGAATTATGTCAGAAAATCCGACACCATTTAATAATATTACATGCAATTGCAGATATTGTTGCTGTCATAGAAAATGACACCATAGCCATTAATTACCCATAGAAAATGTAGCTTGTAGTGGAGTTTTCCGTCAATAGAAAATGGGATATCATTGCCATGTACTATTATAAATTCACCAGCTATTGTGTTGGAATTATTCTTAAATACATTAGTCTTAGGACTTTTTACCATCATAAAACATATCATTTTAATTAACTTAATTATTAGTATCAAAATAGAGTAAATGTGACCCTTTTATCAGTTACTGATATCTGGACAAAGTAGGCCAGGCGTGGTGAGGAAGGAGTGGTCAGCCATTGTTGTTAAGACCAGAGGCGCACAGGAGTAAACAGCTCCTATCATTTCTCTTGGACGAAGTGTAATGGAGATCATATTAGTGCTCTACCATCATCAATACGCTGTCAACAATAATCAAGGTAAGTGTTCTGCCGAAACCCGTTTATCTAATAATTTTTGGCTATTAATGTTAGGTAGATAAGGGCGAACCGGTTAGAATGCGAACAGCCTCTTAATGAAAGGTAATTATGCTTTGGTCATTATTTTATCAATTATACAGTGTTTTCTCTGATATAGCTGTCATATATTAGGATTCTGGCTTTACAGCTAGCGCCCTTTGACAGGAACAAGAAAAGGAAGCAAGCTTGGTATATCAGTTACTGGGTGATGGAAGCTGCCTCACACAAGGATAAATTGGTGTCTACATCCTAGTTATACCTGGTGGACTAAGCCTGTTGTATAATAAGATAAGGAACCTCCTCAATGTATACTAATATATGTAGTTTAATACTGTAGTTTGATTGGCTGCATATATATAAATTCAATATAAACCCCCCTAATGTGTATGGATCGATTTGTGAGATTATTGCAGAAATACAGTCCACTTAACATCATACAAATTGCTATCGAAATATATAAATTAACGTAAATATAAATTCTATATAAATTCATATAAATTAAATAAATATAAATCTCACAGGTCGGTTCCCACATCCCTGAGTTGTTGTCTCAGTTCCACCCCAGAGGTGTTGTCGCAGTGTCACCCCTGAGCTGTTTTCTCAGTGTCATTCCTGAGGTGTTGTCTCAGAGCCACCCCTGAGGTGTTGGCTCAGTGTCACCCCTGAGGTGTTGTTTAAGTGTCACCCCTAAGGTGTTGTCTCAGTGTCACCATAGAGATGTTGTCTCAGTGTCACCCCTGAGGTGTAGTCTTATTGCATCTCCGGAGGTGTTGTCTCAGTGCCATCCCTGAGGTGTTGTCTCAGTGTCACCCCTGAAGGGTTGTCTCAGTGTCACCCCTGAGGGGTTGTCTCAGTGTCACCCCTGAGGGGTTGTCTGTGTCACCATGCAGATGTTGTCTCAGTGTCATCCCCTGAGGTGTTGTCATAATACCTCTCCTGAGGTGTTGTCTCAGTACGACCCCAGAGGTGTTGTCTCAGTGTCACCCCTGAGGTGTTGTTTAAGTGTCACCCCTAAGGTGTTGTCTCAGTGTCACCATAGAGATGTTGTCTCAGTGTCACCCCTGAGGTGTAGTCTTATTGCATCTCCGGAGGTGTTGTCTCAGTGCCATCCCTGAGGTGTTGTCTCAGTGTCACCCCTGAAGGGTTGTCTCAGTGTCACCCCTGAGGGGTTGTCTCAGTGTCACCCCTAAGGTGTTGTCTCAGTGTCACCATAGAGATGTTGTCTCAGTGTCACCCCTGAGGTGTAGTCTTATTGCATCTCCGGAGGTGTTGTCTCAGTGCCATCCCTGAGGTGTTGTCTCAGTGTCACCCCTGAAGGGTTGTCTCAGTGTCACCCCTGAGGGGTTGTCTCAGTGTCACCCCTGAGGGGTTGTCTGTGTCACCATGCAGATGTTGTCTCAGTGTCATCCCCTGAGGTGTTGTCATAATACCTCTCCTGAGGTGTTGTCTCAGTACGACCCCAGAGGTGTTGTCTCAGTGTCACCCCTGAGGTGTTGTTGCAGTGTCACCCCTGAGCTGTTTTCTCTGTATCATCCCTGAGTTGTTGTCTCAATGTCACTCATAAGCTGTTGTCCCAGTGTCATCCCTGAGGTGTTGTCAGTGCCATCCCTGAGGTATTGTCTCAGTCACCCATGAGGTGTGGTCTCAGTGTCATCCCTGAGCTGTTGTCTCAGTTCCACCCCTGAAGTGATGTGTCAGTTCCACCATTGAGGTGTTGTCACAGTGTCACCCCGGAACTGTTGTCTCAGTTCCACCCTTGAGGTTTTGTCTCAGTGTCTCTAATGAGGTGTTGTCTTAGTGTTATATCTGAGCTGTTGTCTCAGTTCCACCCCTGAGGTGTTGTCTCATTGTCACTCATAAGGTTTTGTCTGAGAGTCACCACAGTGGAATTGTCTCAGTGTCACCCCTAAGATGAGGTGTTGTCTTATTGTCACCGCTAAGGAGTGGCCTCAGAGTCATCCCTGAGGTGTTGTCTCAGTGACACCCCTGAAGTCATGTCACAGTGACTCTCCTGAGGTGTTGTCTCAGTGTAACACATGAAATGTTGTCTCAGTGTCACCCCTGAGGTATTGTCTCAGTGTCACCATGGAGATGTTGTCTCAGTGTCACCCCTAATGTGTTGTCTTAGTGCCTCTCCTGAGGTGTTGTCTGTCACCCCTTCAGGTGTTCTCTCAGTGTCATCCCTGAGGTGTTGTCTTAGTGCCACCCCTGAGGTGTTGTCTCAGTGTTATCCCGGAGTTGTTGTTTCAGCATCACCCATGAGCTGTTTTCTCAGTGTCATCCCAGAGTTGTTGTCTCGGTTCCCCACTGAGGTGTTGTCTCAATATCACTCATGAGGTGTTGCCTCAGTGTCAACCGTAAGTTATTGTCTCAGTGTCACCCCTGAAATATTGTCTCAGTGCCTTCCCTGAGGTGTTGTCTCAGTGCCAATATTGAGGTGTTGTCTCAGTGTCACCCCGGAGGTGGTGTCTCGTTATCACCTCTGAGGTGTTGTTCAAGTTTTACCACTGAGGTGTTGTCTTAGTGTCACCTTTGAGGTGTTGTGTCACTGTCACCCCTGAGGTGTTGTCTCAGTGTCACCCTGGAGTTGTTGTCACAGAGACATGCCCTGAAGGGTTGTCAGTGTCACACATGAGGTGCTGTGTCAGTTTCCCACATGAGATGTTGTCCCAGTTTCACACATGAGGTGTTGTCCCAGTTTCACACATGAGGTGTTGTCTCAGTGTCACACATGAGGTGTTGTCTCAGTGTCACCTCTTTGGTGTTGTCTCAATGTAACCCATGAGGTGTTGTCTCAGTGCCACCCCTGAGGTGTTGTCTCAATGGTACCCCAGAAGAGTTGTCTCAGTGTCACACCTGAGGTGTGGTCTTAGTGTCGCACGTAAGGTTTTCTCAGTGTCACCTCTAAGGTGTTATCTAAGTTCCAATCTGTAGGTGTGGTCTCAATGTCACCCCTGAGGTGTTTTCTCAATTCCACTCGTGAGGTGTTGTCTCAGTGTTACCTCTGAGATGCTTTCTCAGTGTCACCCCTGAAATGTTTTCTCAATGATGCTCCTGAGATGATGTCTCAGTGTCACACCTTTGGGTGGTCTCAGTTTCACACCTGAGGTGTTGTGTCACTGTCACCCCTGAGGTGTTGTGTCAAAAACACCTTAGGTGTTTTTTCAGTGCCAATCTTGACGTGTTGTCTCAATGTCACCCCTGAGGTGTTGTCCTAGTTTCTCTCCTGAGGTGTTGTCTTAGTGCCACTCTTAAGGTGTTGTCTCAGTATCACCTCTGAGGTGTTGTCTCAGTGTCACCATGGAGATGTTGTCTCAGTGTCACCCCTAATGTGTTGTCTCAGTGCAACTCCTGACGTTTTGTCTCAGAATCACCCATGAGGTGTTGTTTAAGTGCATCTTCTGAGGTGTTGTCTCATTGCCACCCCTGAGGTATTGTCTCAGTGTCACCCCGGAGGTGTTGTCTCGGTGTCACCTTTGAGGTGTTATATTAGTGCATCTCCTGAGATGTTGTCTCAGTGCCACCCCTGAGGTGTTGTAACATTGTCACCCCTGAGGTGTTGTCTCAGTGCCATCCCTGAGGTGTTGTGTCAGTGCCACCCCTGAGGTGTTGTCTCAGTGTCACCCATCAGGTGTTGTCTCAGTGTCATCTCTGAGGTGTTGTCTCAGTGTCAACCCGGAACTGTTGTCTCAACCCTGAGGTTTAGTCTCAATGTCTCTAATGAGGTGTTGTCTCAGTTCCACTCCTGAAGTGATGTTTTAGTTTTACCACTGAGGTGTTGTCTCAGTGTCAACCCGGAATTGTTGTCTCAACCCTGAGGTTTAGTCTCAATGTCTCTAATGAGGTGTTGTCTCAGCTCCACCCCTTAGGTATTGCTTCAGTGTCACTCATAAGGTGTTGCTTTAGTGTCATCACAGTGGAATTGTCTTAGTGTCACCCCTAAGATGTTGTCTCAGTGTCACCCCTAAGATGTTGTCTCAGTGTCACCCATGAGGTGTTGTCTCAGTGTCACCCCTGAGGTGTTGCCTCAGTGTCATCCCTGAGGTGTTGTCTCAGTGCAACCCCTGAGGTGTTGTCTCAGTGTCACCCCTGAAGTCGTGTCACAGTGCCTCGCCTGGGGTGTTGTCTCAGTGTCACACATGAAGTGTTATCTCAATGTTTCCCCTGAGGTACTGTCTCAGGTTTACCATAGAGGTGTTGCCTCAGTGTCATCCCTGAGGTGTTGTCTCACTGTCACACATGAGGTGTTGCCTCAGTGTCAACCGTAAGATATTGTCTCAGTGTCACCTCTAAAGTATTGTCTCAGTGCCTTCCCCGAGGTTTTGTCTCAGTGCCAATATTGAGGTGTTGCCTCAGTGCCACCCCTGAGGTGTTGTCTCACTGACATCCCTGAGGTGTTGTCTCAGTGTCACCTCCTGAGGTGTTGTCTCTATGTCACCCCTGAGGTATTGTCTCAGTGTCACCCCTCATGTGTTGTCTCATTGTCACACATGAGGTGTTGTGTCAGTGGCACACATGAGGTGTTGTCTCAGTGTCACTTCCTGAGGTGTTGTCTCAGTGACACCCCTTGACGTGTTGCCTCAGTGTCTCCCCAGAGGTGTTATCTCAGTGATACCCCTGAGGTGTTGCCTCAATCTCACCCCTGAGGTGTTGTCTCAGTATCACCACTGAGGTATTCGCAATGTCAATGTCTTCGATTTATATTAATTATCATAATTAAATAATTATATATTTGAGTCAAAGCGCCAAATACCCAACAACCCCTGAGGTGTTTTCTCAGTGACACCCCAGAGGTGTAATTTCAGTGTCTCCCCATATGTGTTGTCTCCTTGTCACCCCTGAGGCGTTGTCTCAATGTCACTCCTGAGGTGTTGTCTCAGTATCACCCCTGAGGTATTTTCAATGTCACCCGTAAGGTGTTTTCTCAGTGACACCCCTGAGGTGTTGTCTCAGTGTCTCCCCTGAGGTGTTGTCTCAGTGTCACCCTTGAGGTGTTATCTCAGTGTCTCCCCTGAGGTGTTGTCTCAGTGTCTCCCCTGAGGTGTTGTCTCAGTGTCACCCTTGAGGTGTTATCTCAGTGTAATCTCCTGAGGTGTAGTCTCAGTGCTTCCCCTGAGGTGTTCTCTCAGTCACCCCTGAGGTGTTGTCTCAGTGTCTCCCTTGAGGTGTTGTCTCAGTTCCACCCCTGATGTGTTGTTCCAGTGATACCTTTGAGGTGGGATCTCAGTGTCACCCCTGAGGAGTTTTCTATGGGGCACTCCTAAGGTGTCGTCTTAGTGTTACCCCTAAGGTGTTGTCTCAGTTCCAACTCTGAGGTGTTGTATCAGAGCCAATTCTGAGGTGTTGTCTCAGTGCCACCCCTGAGGTGTTGTCTCAGTGTCACACATGAGGTATTGTCTCAGTGTCATCCCTAATGTGTTGTCTCAGTGTCACATATGAAGTTATGTCTCGGTGTCACACATGAAGTTATGTCTCAGTATCACCCCTGAGGTGTGGTCTCAATGCCAACTATGAGGAGTTGCCTTATTGTTACCACTGAAGTATTTTCTCAGTGAGACCCCTGAGGTGTTGTCTCAGTGCCACCTCTGAAGTGTTGTCTCAGTGTCACCCCTGAGGTGTTGTCTCAGTAACTCCCCTGAGGTGTTCTTCGAGCCATCCCTGAGGTATTGTCTCAGTGCCACCTCAGATCTGTTTTCTCAGTGTCACCCCTCAGGTGTTGTCTCAGTGTTATTCATGAGGTGTTGTCTTAGTGACAACCCTAAGGTGTTGTCTTAGTGTCACCCTTGAGGTGACGTCTTAGTGTCACCCCTGAGGTGACACTGAGGTGACAATGAGTCACGACTGAGGTTTTTTCTCAGTTTCACCCCTGAGATGTTGTCTCAGTGTCACTCTCTATGTTGCTGTCTCACTGTCACCCTTGAGGTGTTGTCTCAGTCTCAACCCTGAGGTGTTATCTCAGTGTCACCTTTGTGGTGTTGTCTCAGTATCACCACTGAGGTATTGTCTCAGTGCTACTCCTGAGGTGTTGCCTCAGTGCCACCCATGGGGTGTTGTTTCAGTGCAACCCCTGAGTTCTTGCCTCAGTGCCACACCTGATGTGTTGTCTCAGTGTCACCCCTGAAGGATTGATAAGGTGCTACCACTAGGGTGTTGTCTCAGTGTAACCCCTGAGTGGTTTTCTCAGTATCACCTCTTAGTTTTTGTCCCAGGGCCACAACTGAGATGTTAATTGTCTCAGTGACTCCCCTGAAATATTGACTCAGTGTCACCTCTTAAGTGTAAGAGTCACTCCTGAGATGTTGTCTCAGTGTCACCCCTGAGGTGTTGTCTCAGTGTCACCCCTGAGGTGTGGTCTCAGTGTCACCCCTGAGGTATGGTCTCAGTGCCAATTCTGAGGTGTTTTCTCTGTGTCACCTCTGAGGTGTTTTCTCTGCGTCACCTCTGAAGTGTCTCTGTGACACCCTTGATGTGTTGTCTCAGTGTCTCCCCCTGAGGTGTTGTCTCAGTGACACCGCTGAGGTGTTGTCACAAGGACACTTCTCTGGTGTTTTTTCAGTGTCACCCCTAAGGTGTTTTCTCAGTGTCAACCCTGAGGTTTTGTCACAGTTACACCCCTGAGGTGTTGTATCTGTGACACCTCTGATGTGTTGTCTCAGTGCCTCCCCTGAGATGTTAACTCAGTGACACCCTTGAGGTGTTGTCTCAGTTCCACCCCTGAGTTGTTGTATCAGTGCTACCCCTGAGGTGTTGTCTCAGTTTCACCTCTTAGGTGTTGTCTCAAAGTCAACCTGAGGTGTTGTTTCAGAGTCATCCCTGAGGTGTTGTTTCAGAGTCATCCCTGAGGTGTTGTCTCAGTGACACCCCTGAGGTGTTGTCTCAGTGACACCCTGAGGTGTTGTTTAAGTGTCACCCTAGAGGTGTTCTCTCAGGGACACCCCTGAGGTGTTGTCTCAGTGACACCCCTGAGGTGTTGTCTCAGTGACACCCTGAGGTGTTGTTTAAGTGTCACCCTAGAGGTGTTCTCTCAGGGACACCCCTGAGGTGTTGTCTTAGTTCCTCCACTGAAGTTTTGTCTCAGTTCCATCCCTGAGATGTTATATCAGTGCCAATTATAAGGTGTGACCTTAGTTCCACTCCTAAGGTGTTGTCGCAGTGGCAACACAGAGGTGTTGTCTCTGTTCCGCCCCTGAGGTGTTGTGGCATTGTTACCTCCTTAGGCGTTATCTCAGTGTCACTTTCTGAAGTGTTGTCTCAGTGACACCCCTGAGGTGTTGTCTCAGTGTCACCTCCTGAGGTGTGGTCTCGGTGTCACCTCCTGAGGTGTGGTCTCAGTGATACCCCTGAGGTGTTGTCACAATGTCACCCCTGAGGTGTTGTCTCAATGTCACCCCTGAGGTGTTTTCTATGTGACCACCCTAACGTGTTGTCTCAGTGCAACCCCTGAAGTGTTTCCTCAATGTCACCCCTGAGGTGTTGTCTCAGTGACCCCCCTAAGGTGTTGTCTCAATGTCACCCCTGAGGTGTTGTCTCAATGTCACCCCTGAGGTGTTGTCTCTGTGACCACCCTAAGGTGTTGTCAAAGTACCACCTCCTGATATGTTGCCTCAATGTCACCCCTGAGGTGTTGTCTCAGTGTCACCCTCATGTGTTGTCTCAGTGCCACCCATGAGGTGTAGTCTCAGTGACATCCCTGGGGTGTTGTCTCAGCGTCACCTCCTGAGGTGTTGTCTCAGTGCCACTCCTGGTGTATTGTCTCTATTCCACTCCTGAGGTGTTGTCTCAGTGACACCATTGATGTGTTGTATCAGTGTTACCCCTGAAGTGTTGTCTCATTTCCACCTCTGAGATACTCTCTCAGTGCTATTTCTGAGGTGTTGTCTCAGTGCCACCTCTGAGGTCTTGTCTCAGTTACACCCCCCTCAGAGGTGTTGTATCAGTGCCAATTCTGAGGTGTTTTTTCAGTGCCACCCTTGAGATGTTGTCTCATTGCCACCACTGAGCTGATCCTCAGTGCCATAACTGAGGTGTTGTCTTAGTTCAGCTTATGAGGTTTTGTATTAGAACAGAATTCTGAGGTGTTGTCTCAGTGTCACACATGAGGTGTTGTGTCAGTGGCACACATGAGGTGTTGTCTCAGTGTCACTTCATGAGGTGTTGTCTCAGTGACACCCCTTGACGTGTTGTCTCAGTGTCTCCTCAGAGGTGTTGTCTCAGTGATACCCATGAGGTGTTGCCTCAATGTCACCCCTGAGGTGTTGTCTCAGTGTGTCCTCTGAGGTTTTGCCATATTGTCAACCCTGATTGATGTATTAGTGTCACCCCTAAGGAGTTGTCTCAGTGCCACTTCTGAAGTGTTGTCTCAGTAACACCCTTGAGGGGTTGTCGCAGTATCACCGCTGAGGTGTTGTCTCAGTGACTTCCCTGAGGTGTTCTTCGAGCCATCCCTGAGGTATTTTCTCAGTGCCACCTCAGATGTGTTGTCTCAGTGTCACCCCTCACGTGTTGTCTCAGTGTTATCCATAAGGTGTTGTCTTAGTGACAACCCTAAGGTATTGTCTAAATGTCAACCTTGAGGTGACGTCTCAGTGTCACCCCTGAGGTGTGGTCTCAATGACACACCTGAGGTGTTGTCTCATTGTCACCCTTGAGGTGTTGTCTCAGTGACACCCCTGAGGTGTTTTCTCAGTTTCACCTCCTGAGGTGTTGTCTCAGTGACACCCCTGAGGTGTTTTCTCAATATCACCCTTGAGGTGTCTCAGTGCCACCCTGGAGGTGTTGTCTTGGTTGCCCCCTCAAGATGTTGTCTAGGTGACCCCCTCAAGGTTTTGTCAAAGTGCCACTCATGAGGTGTGTCCTCAGTGCCACCACCGAGGTGTTGTCTCAGTGTCACACATGAGGAGTTTTCTCAGTCTCATCCCTGAGGTATTGTCTCAGTGCCACTTCTGACCTGTTGTCTCAGTGCCTACCCAGAAATATTGCCTCAGTGCCACCCTTGAGGTGTTGTTTTAATGAAACCCCCTGAGTTCTTGCCTCAGTGCCACACCTGAGGTGTTGTATCAGTGTCAACAGTGAAGTATCGTCTCAGTATTACCGCTGAGGTGTTGTCTCAGAGTCACGTCTGTTACGGCCCTATTGGGTCGCAACTGGGTTCTTCTCTGATCTTATTAGAGTTTGGGTATCCGGCCCCAAGTTAGTAGTGGCTTTCAAGGGGTGTGTTCCGTAACGCAAGTAAATTAAAGGGGAAGGGATACAAATACACTAATTTAAATATATATATATATTAACCACCACCATAAATAAATATCTCACAGTCACTCACTGGGTCTATAACTACACTTATGTACAATAACTTGTCTTCCTCTGAAGACTCAGGATGTTTCACGGTGCTCACGATGAGTAGCCTTGGTTCTCTTCTTTGTGGCCCACGATGAATCCGTCGATTCTCTAAGCGAATCTACCCTGGTCACAGCCCAGCCAAATCACAGTCCCACTGGGTGTACCGTCGTGGAGGCCTTCAACCACAAATCCAGCCTGTAGCTAGCAGGTTCCAATCAGCTCCGCTGCGTAGGCCGCTCCACGACCGATACTAGGGTTGTGAGCCGCAGGCAGGAGCCTCGTGTGATTCCGCTGATCACCCTCCTCTCTCAACACCCCAGTGGCGAGTCTTCTCCACCAGCCAGCCCCGGGTACGACGATTCCTGGTACTGCCACGTTACAGGCAGGCTAACACTCAACAGTGTTCGTCCGGGGGGTGACTCACAGCTTCTACAGCAAACACGTGGAGAGGCTATGGCTGCCATGGGTAGACTGCCCATCGTGAAATCCAGCAGTGCCAGGTCGACTCTGTAATCAGACACGTCATCAGTACTAGGGACACCCTAGGGTACATCACTTACAGGCTTAGACACAAACGCCCAACTATCCACTCCATAGATGGCGTTGCTGTCTTAGCGTCACCTCACCAGAGGTCAGCAGCGGTGTTACGAGTTACAATGTTACGAGCTGATTAAGACGGGAATCCAGCCCCTGTGGCCGGTATATCTCGTCCTCACTAGATGGCGTCGTCCATTTGGAGGGGGTTTCGGGAGCTGACCCACAGATGGCGTTGTCGTCACTGCTCCGTGCTCGGACGCTGGACTCGGGTCCGTAACAACGTCTGAGTTTTTTCTCAGTTTCACCCCTGAGATGTTGTCTCAGTGTCACCCTCTAAGGTGCTGTCTCACTGTCACCATTGAGGTGTTGACTCAGTTTCACCCCGTGATGTGTTGTCTAAGTGTCACCCCTGAGGTGTTGTCTCAGTGCCACCTCTGAGGTGTTATCTCAGTGTCACCCTTGAGGTGTTGTCTCAGTATCACCACTGAGGTATTGTCTCAGTACTACTCCTGAGGTGTTGCCTCAGTGCCAATCCTGAGGAGTTGTTTCAGTGCAGCCCCTGAGGTGTTGCCTCAGTGTCACTCCTGAGGTGATGTTTTAGTGAAACCCCTGAGTTCTTGCCTCAGTGCCACACCTGATGTGTTGTCTCAGTGTCACCCCTGAAGGATTGATAAGGTGCTACCACTAGGGTGTTGTCTCAGTGTAACCCTTGAGTGGTTTTCTCAGTATCACCTCTTAGTTTTTGTCCCAGGGCCACAACTGAGATGTTAATTGTCTCAGTGACTCCCCTGAAATATTGACTTGGTGTCACCTCTTAAGTGTTTTCTAAGAGTCACTCCTGAGATGTTATCTCAGTGTCACCCCTGAGGTGTTGTCTCTGTGTCACCTCTGAGGTGTTGTCTCTGTGACACCCTTGATGTGTTGTCTCAGTGTCTCCCCCTGAGGTGTTGTCTCAGTGACACTGCTGAGGTGTTTTCACAAGGACACTTCTCAGGTGTTTTTTCAGTGTCACCCCTCAGGTGTTTTCTCAGTGTCACCCCTGAGGTTTTGTCTCAGTTACACCCCTGAGGTTTTGTCTCAGTTACACCCCTGAGGTGTTGTCTCGTTGTCACCCCTGAGAGTTTGTTTCAGTTTCACCCCTGAGGTGTTGTCTCAGTATTACCCCTGAGATGTTGTCTCAGTGTCACCACTGAGGCGTGGTCTCAGTGCAACCCCTGAGGTGGTGACCACGTGCTACCCCTGAGACGATGTCTCAGTGCCATCACTAAGGTGTTGTCTCAGTGTCAGCTATGAGGTGTTATTTCAGTGCCACCCCTGAGGTGTTGTCTCAGTGTCACCCCCTGAGGTGTTGTCTCAGTGTCACCCCTGTGGTGTTGTCTCAGTGCCACTCTCGATGTGTTCTTTCAGTTCCACCCCCTGAGGTGTTGCTCAGTGCCACCACTGAGGTGTTGTCTCATTGTCACCACCCGAGGTGTTGTCATGGGACCACACCTGAGGTGTTGTCTAAGTTCGTCCTCTGAGGTGTTGTATCAGGGCCAATTCTAAGGTGTTGTCTCAATGCCACCACTGAGGTGTTGTATCAGTGACACCCTTGAGGTGTTGTCTCAGTTCCATCCCTGAGTTGTTGTTTCAGTGCTACCCCTGAAGTGTTGTATCAGTGACATCCCTTAGGTGTTGTCTAAGTGACACCCTGAGGTGTTGCTTAAGTGTCACCCTAGAGGTGTTCTCTCAGGGACACCCCTGAGGTGTTGTCTAAGTTCCTCCACTGACGTTTTGTCTCAGTTCCACCCCTGAGATGTTATATCAGTGCCAATTATAAGGTGTGACCTCAGTTCCACCCCTAAGGTGTTGTCGCAGTGGCAACACAGAGGTGTTGTCTCTGTTTCACCCCTGAGGTGTTGTCGCATTGTTACCTCCTTAGGCGTTATCTCAGTGTCACTTTCTGAAGTGTTGTCTCAGTGACACCCCTGAGGTGTTGTCTCAATGTCACCCCTGAGGTGTTGTCCCAGTGACACCTGACATCAGTAACGACACTACTCAGAGACACGCCTGAGGTTTTGTTCAGTTCCACCCGTGAGGTGTTGTCTCAGTGTCACCTCCTGAGGTGTGGTCTCGGTGTCACCTCCTGAGGTGTGGTCTCGGTGTCACCTCCTGAGGTGTGGTCTCAGTGATACCCCTATGGTGTTGTCTCAATGTCACCCCTGAGGTGTTGTCTCAATGTCACCCCTGAGGTGTTGTCTCAGTGTCACCTCCTGAGGTGTTGTCTCAATGTCACCCCTGAGGTGTTGTCTCAGTGTCACCTCCTGAGGTGTTGTCTCAATGTCACCCCTGAGGTGTTGTCTCAATGTCACCCCTGAGGTGTTGTCTCAATGTCACCCCTGAGGTGTTGTCTCAATGTCACCCCTGAGGTAATGTCTCTGTGACCACCCTAAGGCGTTTTCTCAGTGACACCTTTGAGGTGTTGTCTCAGGGTCACCCATGTGGTGTTGTCACAGTGTAACCTCTGAGATGTTATCTCAGTTCCACCCCTGAAGAGTTGTCAAAGTGCCACCCCAGAGGTGTTGTCCCAGTGCCACCACTGAGGTGTTGTCTTAGTGTCACCCCTTAAATGTTGACTCAGCGTAACCCTTGAGGTGATGTCTCAGTGCCACAAATGAGGTGTTGGGTCAATTCCGCCCCTAAGGAGTTTTCTCAGTGTCACCCCTGAGGTGTTGTCTCAGTTTCCCCCCCCCCCCCCTGAGATGTTGTCTCAGTGCCACCACTGAAGTGTCTTTTCAGTTCCACCCCTGAGGTGTTGTATCAGAGCCAATTCTGAGGTGTTGTCTCAGTGCCACTCCTGAGGTGTTATCTCAGTGTCATCTCCTGAGGTGTTGTCTCAGTGACACCCCTGAGGTGTTGTCTCAATGTCACTCCTGAGGTGTGGTCTCAGTGACACCCCTGAGATATTGTTCAGTAAAACCCCTGAGATGCTGTCTGAGTGTCACACCTGAGGTGTTATTTCAGAGACACCCCTGAAGTGTTGTCTCTGTGTCACCCCGGAGATGTTGTCTCAGTGTCTCCCTTGAAGTGTTGTCTCAGTGAAACCGCTGAGATGTTGTCTCAAGGTCACCCCTGAGATGTTGTCTCAGTGCCACCACCGATGTGTTGTAACAGTGCCAGTTCTGAGCTGTTGTCTCAGTTCCACCCCTGAGGTGTTGTATCAGTGCCACCCCTGAGGTGTTGTATCAGTGCCACCCCTGAGGTGTTGTATCAGTGCCACCCCTGAAGTTTTTCCTCAATGTCACCCCTGAGGTGTTGTCTCTGTGACCACCCTAAGGTGTTGTCAAAGTGCCACCTCTTGATGTGTTGCCTCAAGGTCACCCCTGAGGTGTTGTGTCAGTGTCACCCCTCTTGTGTTGTCTCAGTGCCACCCGTGAGGTGTTGTCTCATTAACATCCCTGAGGTGTTGTCTCAGTGTTACCTCCTGAGGTGTTGTCTCAGTGACACCACTGATGTGTTGTATCTGTGTTACCGCTGAAGTGTTGTCTCAGTTCCCCCCCCCCCCTCCGAGGTGTTGTATCAGTGCCAATTCTGAGGTGTTTTTTCAGTGCCACCCCTGAAATGTTGTCTCAGTGCCACCACTGAGGGGTTGTATCAGTTCCAATTCTGAGGTGTTGTCTCATTGCCACCACTGAGCTGATTCTCAGTGCCATAACTGAGGTATTGTCTCAGTTATGCTTCTGAAGTGTTGTATCAGAACAGAATTCTGAAGTGTTGTCTCAGCGTCACACATGAGGTGTTGTCTCAGTGGCACACATGAGGTGTTGTCTCAGTGTCACTTCCTGAGGTGTTGCCTCAATATCACCCCTGAGGTGTTGTCTCAGTATCACCACTGAGGTATTCGCAATGTCAATGTCTTCGATTTTTATTAATTGTCATAATTAAATAATTATATTTGAGTCAAAGCGCCAAATACCCAACAACCCTTGAGGTGTTTTCTCAGTGACGCCCCTGAGGTGTAGTTTCAGTGTCTCCCCATATGTGTTGTCTCCTTGTCACCCCTGAGGCGTTGTCTCGATATCACTCCTGAGGTGTTATCTCAGTATTGCCCCGAGGTATTCTTAATGTCACCCCTGAGGTTTTCTCTCAGTTACACCCCTGAGGTTTTGTCTCAGTTACACCAATGAGGTGTTGTCTCGTTGTCACCCCAAAGAGTTTGTTTCAGTTTCACCCCTGAGGTGTTGTCTCAGTGTCACCCCTGAGGTGTTGTCTCAGTATCACTTCCTGAGGTGTTGTCTCAGTGACACCCCTTGACGTGTTGTCTCAGTGTCACCCTTGAGGTGTTGTCTCAGTGTCACCCGTGAGGTGTTGTTTCAGTGTCACACATGAAGTTATGTCTCGGTGTCACACATGAGGTTATGTCTCAGTATCACCCCTGAGGTGTGGTTTCAGTGACTCCCCTGAGGTGTTCTTCGAGCCATCCCTGAGAAATTGTCTCAGTGCCACCTCAGATGTGTTGTCTCAGTGTCACCCCTCAGGAGTTGTCTCAGTGTTACCCATGAGGTATTTTCTTAGTGACAACCCTAAGGTGTTGTCTAAGTCTCACCCTTGAGGTGACGTCTCCGTGTCACCCCTGTGGTGTGGTCTCAATGACACCCCTGAGGTGTTGTCTCAGTGTCACCATGAGGTGTTGTCTCAGTGACATCCCTGAGGTGTTTTCTCAGTTTCACCTCCTGAAGTGTTGTCTCAGCGACACTCTTGAGGTGTTGTCTCAGTGACACCACTGAGGTGTCTCAGTGCTACCCTTGAGGTGTTGTCTTGGTGACCCCCTCAAGGTGTTGTCAAAGTGCCACCCCTGAGGTGTGTCCTCAGTGCCACTCATGAGGTGTTGCCTCAATGCCAGCTCTGAGGTACTGTCTCAGTGTCACACATGAGGAGTTGTCTCAGTCTCATCCCTGAGGTATTGTCTCAGTGCCACTTCTGACCTGTTGTCTCAGTGCCTACCCAGAAATATTGCCTCAGTGCCACCATTGAGGTGTTGGTTCAGAGAAACCCTCTGAGTTCTTGCCTCAGTGCCACACCTGAGGTGTTGTATCAGTGTCAACAGTGATGTATCGTCTCAGTATTACCGCTGAGGTGTTGTCTCAGAGTCACGTCTGAGTTTTTTCTCAGTTTCACCCCAGAGATGTTGTCTCAGTGCCACCCTCTAAGGTGCTGTCTCACTGTCACCATTGAGGTGTTGACTCAGTGTCACCCCTAATGTGTTGTCTCAGTGAAACTCCTGAGATGATGTCTCAGTGTCACCCTTTGAGGTTTTGTCTCAGTGTCACCCCTTGAGGTTTTGTCACAGTGTCACCCCAGAGGTGTTCTCTCAGTACGACTTATGAGGTGTTCTCTCAGTGTGACTTATGAGGTGTTCTCTCAGTGTCACCCCTGAGGTGTTGTCTCAGTGTTCTCTCTGAGGTGTTTTCTCAATGTCACCCCTGACGTGTTGTCTAAATGACACCCCTGAGGTGTTGTCTCAGTGACACCCCTGAGGTTTTGTCCTAGTGTCAACCCTGAGGTGTTTTTTCTGTGATACCCCTGAGGTGCCCTCACAGTATCACGTTTGAGGTGTTGTCTCAGTGGCACCCTTGAAGTGTTGTCTCAGTGTCACCCCTGAGGTGTTGTTTCAGTGACTCCCCTGAGGTGTTCTCCGAGCCACCCTTGAGGTGTAGTCTCAGTGACACCTCTGAGGTGGTTGTCGGAAAATCCGACACCATTTAATAATCATACAGATAATAGCTGTATTGTATAAACAAGTTACCCATAGAAAACGTAACTTGTAGTGGAATTACCGTCTATAGAAAACGGGATATCATCACCACATACTATTATATTCTCCACCTATTATGGTGGGAATTATTCTTAAATACATTAGTCTTTGGACTTTACCATCATAAAAACATCTTATATAAATTAACTTAATTATCAATATTAAAGTAGAGTAAATGTGACCCTTCTATCACTTTCTGACATTTGGAGAATGTAAGCCAGGCGTCAGTGAGGGAGGAGGGGCAGCCATTGTTTATACGAGACCAGAGGCTCACACGGGAGCAAATTCGGCTCCTGTTAATTTTACTTGGACGTAGTGTTATGGAAACCAAAGGTGTACCATTTTCAACACGCTGTCTACAAATTCAAGTTAAGTGTTCTTTCCGAAACCCATGTATCTTCATTTGTGGCCATTAATGTCAGGATATAGGGTGAACCGGTTAGATCACGAAATCGCCTCAAACTAAAGGTAATTAAGCCAGGTCTTTATTGTTCCATGTACAGTATTTTCTCTGATATAGCTTGTCATATATAGGTATCTGGCTTCACAGTTAGCGCCCTTTTGACAGGTCAAGACGAGGAAGCAAGACTTTGTGCACCAGTTACTGGGTGATGGAAGCTGCCTCAAAGAGGATAATTTGGTGTCTACACCCTAGTTATACCTGGTGGACTAACCTGCTGTACTATAAGATAAGGAACCTTTTCAATGTATGTAGTCTATTCCTGTAGTTTGATTGGCTGCATATATTAATCTAATAAACCCCCCCTAATGTGTAGAGGATCGATTTGTGAGATTATGAGATTATTGCAGAAATACAGTCCACTTATCATTATACAAATTGCTATCGAAGTATATAAATTAACGTAAATATAAATTCATATAAATTAAATAAATATAAATCTCACAGGTCGGTTCCCACAGTGGTGTTTCTGTTCCACCCCTGAGGTGTTGTCTAAGGGCCACCCCTGAGGTATTGTCTGAGTGTCACCCCTGAGGTGTTGTCTCAATGCCACCCCTTAGGTGTTGTTTCAGTACCGCCTCTGAGGTGTTGTCTCAATTCCACCCCTGAGGTGTTGTTTCAGTGTCACCCATGAGGTGTTGTCTCAGTGTTACCGCTGAGGTGTTGCCTCACTGTCACCCCTGAGGTGTTGTCAAAGTGCCACCCTTGAGGTGTTGTCTTGGTGTCACCTCCTAGGTGCTGTCTCAGTGTCACCCCTGAGATATTGTATCATTGTCACCCCTGAGGTGCTGTCAAAGTGCCACTTCTGAGGTGTAGTCTCAGTGTTACCTCTTAGATGTTGTCTCAGTGTCACCGTTCAGGTGTTGTCTCAGTGCCACCACTAATGTTGTGGGAAATCTAACTCTTAATATAAGTAATATTGAATTGATTAAAATTAAATATTCGAAGGACCACTCCTTTTTACTAAAAAAGGGAAAAACAAATGTAGTAATAAACTGAACTTAGATACCAGTGCATATAGAAGATATAATCAATAAGAAATCATTTGTAGAGCATTAATGAACTGTAATCATAATCATTAATTAAGAGTTAAACGTTCTAAATTAGTTGGGGGTTAATACTAGAAATTATCACATTCCTAATACACTGAATCGATTCTGGTTCTTCATCGACAGGGTTAGTAAAATTTACTAACATGTATAAATCAGAAATTAAGTAAAGTTCAATAAATCAATCTTGGTAGAATAAGAATTAATCAGTAACAGAATAATGCAATAATTAACATAATATTAGATAATTATTCCAATTTAATATATTAGTAAACTAATAGAGAAATTATGCAAAAAATTTATATGTCATACATAAATGGTTTATAATGATAAGTTATTATCATAATTTAATTGCATTTAAGATATTAGTAAGTGAACTAGAAGGAATTCAGCCTCTTATCTGTAACAGTGAACAGTAGTGCGAGTGTGGGGATGGCGTCATCTGGAACCTGCTGGATCATGCATCCGACAAGTATGGCGAGGGAATTGATCTCTCCTTAGACGATGTCAACACATGCTGTAAACCCAGTCCAATGTAGAATTTGCTTACACTCTACTGAATATACCATAATCAATCAATAACGGAAGTAAATTTAGTTCACTGGGGACGTACTTGCATTTAGAGAAGGGCATACGACATAATGACAAACAAGAGATAAAAATAGGTATAGGAAGCTTCATATAAGTATTAATCACCACTTAATCGTATGGAAGTCCTCCAATACGATCCTAGGATTGCTGGTGGACTCACAGCAGTCGCAAAATTCGTTGTGGTCTGCTCATTGACGTACTCCAGGCCAATTAATAGCAAAGGCCAATCACGTGTTTGCCAGAAAGCTAATTCGCTCCTCTCAGGTCTCCAGAGCAGAGTCCAGACAAGACGTAAGTAAGTAAGCATTGCGCGCTTCCTCCCTCCCTCAACCCCGTCTCGGTCGCCCATGGGTGAACATGTTTCAATAGAAATGGAAAATTCTTTTCCTTTATAATTACTTTATTGAATGAGACAATAAAACTGGTGTTGCAATTATAGGGAGTTTGATGTTATTTAAACTCTCGCCAAGTAATTACTAATACAAACTGTTCTTATTAGATGAGAAATGGAGGGAAATTTCTGATTCTCCATGTTGAATTAATATAAGAAATAAACTGTTATGTAGTGATCTTTTAGCTGATAACATGTGGTTATTATTATTATGTTATTGTGGTTATTATTATTATAGTGGCTATATTGTCAGTTAATAATAGTTAGAAAGAATACTGACTGAAAGTGAGAATACTATTTAATTCTCTAACATGTACATAGTATTTATACCTCTGCGAAATTAATCTGACGCAGTTCCGCCATCCCTAGTAGGTAGAATAGGTCAGATGATGCGCAGTATGGAAAATATTAGTTTTAATTAGTTTTACAAGCTAGTAGTGTTAATCAATGCTAGGCTTACCATACAATAACAATTAAATGTTGGGTTATTTCCAACATAATTCCGGGGTGGGGGGGGGGAGTAGATTGATCGGGTCGCAGTTCAATGTTGAGTACTGACGTACCTTACGTTTCCTTGAAGATATATTATAAGTTAGTATGTTATTACGTTAGTACACATGTAACGGATGTCCCGACTCTGTTAAAAAACAGATACGCCTCGAAGTCTTTTTAGGAAACTTATACTAAATATTGAAACATTAAAGTATTAAATCATCTGAAGGTCAAGAACTTTCTAAACCCTCTAGTGGACTCAGTGACTTGTGTCGCTATGACATGTAATGGTTAGGTTACTCAGTCATAGAATGTTCTGTAAACTCAGAAATATCCTCAACAGATGGAGTAATGGTGTAGTTTGTAACCTACATGGCTAGACATAAATTATATATAAATGTTAAATGATTAAGTCATTCAAAGTTAAGGAGACTTCGAATCCACACCCGCCAAACACACACCGACACACCGAAACTACGACGTTGGTACAACGTTCGAACAAGTTTTAACACCTCCTAACCAGTTATAACAACCAATATAGCAAGTTGTAACAACGTTCTAATACGTCATAAACACGTCAAGCCAAGATGTAACAACTTTATTACAAGTTGTAACAAGCGGAAAATAGAGACAGTTTCGGTTTGTGTTTCCAGGGCAGTGAGGTGAACGTCCTGGATCACAATGACTTGTAACTGGTGAGTTACTGGACATCACAACACTGTATCATCATGACTACCTTAAATCGAACGAAACATTATTTGCTCTCAGTCAGAGTTAAAGTATTGTTGAAGTTTCTGGTTACATTGTTGAGCAGCGGCTCTAAATGGTCCTGTGCTCTGTGGGACTGAATCGCTGTCCTTGGAAACTGGTGGTGAAGTTGGCTCAGTGGAACATTCATGTTCAGTCAATTCTAGAGGTACCAACTTCTCCAAGGTTTTTAAGGTAGTAGTGCCTCGACTCAACACTTTTATTATTCTCAGGATACCTTGGCGATCTGGGAGGACAGAGACAATCTTGCCTATAGGCCACTCTGACCTGGGTCCATCACTGTCAACTAACACTACGTCTCCTGGTTTCAAATGAACTTTATTATAAGGGCTCGAAGCTCCGTAATGGCATTTCCTTAGAGCGGTGAGGTATTCACGAGTCCACACTTCATTCCTCTTCTCGATTACCCTTGAAAGATGTTTATAGCTTTCCACCAAGTCACTCCTAACTACATGTGAAGGGTCGGCTGGATCCTCGTCTGCAAGAGATATTAGAGGGCTCAGAAGACCTCCATGAATTAAGTGCGAGGGACTCAGGGGTTCTCTCTGGGAGCAGTCATCTGAGAGGTAAATTATTAATGGACAATTGTTGACTCGTGCCTCAATTTCTGCGACAAGGGTTTGTAGTTCAATGAAACTGATTTTTTGACAATGTAAAGCCTTTCTTAGACATTTTTTGACAGTTCCCACCATCCGTTCATAAAATCCTCCTTGCCAAGGGGCTCTTGGGGGTATAAATTTCCAGTGGCACTGTCTTTGTTTCAATACAGACTGTATCTATGGATGTTTCCCTACCTCTCATAGGCAGGCTTCTTCAGCCACAAAATTTGACCCGTTGTCGGAAATCATCTATTTGGGACAGGATCTGTGTGCAGCAAATCTTTGAAAGGCTTGGATAAATGTTTCTGCACTCATGTCAGAAGTCACTTCTAAATGTACGCTTCGTGTGGTTGCACACGTGAAGAGGCAAATATAGGCTTTCACCGGAATTTTATCTGGAGTGCCTGTTAAAATTAAAGCTTCTGTGTAATCGTCACCTGTGGTCTCAAAAGGACGAAGGTGGACAACTCGCTCCTTAGGGAGTAATGGAGGTCTTGGGTAAGGACACACTCGAGCATCAGACCTCCTGCAAATTACACAAGATTTAATAAGTGATTTGACAGTTTGGCGACCTTGGGCAAGCCAAAATTTCTACCTAAGATCAGTGAGAGTGTCTAACACTCTACCATGTAAAGTGCCATATTGATGGTGATGTAAAAGAATAAGCTTAGTATCGATGTGGTGACATGGTAAAAGTATTGGATTTTTTGTATCTAAGTCAATTTCTGCATGAAGCAGACGTCCTCCACGCCTTAATATATTGTAATCATTTGCATCATACCTGATGCCTAGAGACTTGGTTAATTTGTCTGGAAGATTCTCATATTCACTCCCAAAACTCTTGTTGAGCTCGTTTTATCCAATATTTGATAAGACTGGAAAATCGATGTCTAATGACTATCTTATTGAGAAAATCAAATACATATGTAGTTACTCTTAGTAACTTGCCTAAGCTAGAATAATTATGACGATTGATAGCCAAGGTTCAAGGAGGCTCTGGATCTACCGTGAGTGTAGTGGTATTGGTCATTATGACTTGTGGCTTTTGTTTAGGCCACTGACCATTAATCAGCTCTTGATAAGTAATTGGCTGGATTGTCCTTAGTAGTGACATGTCTCAATTTATATCCAGCAGATAATTCATGTATTTCCCTTATGTGGTTACTAACGTAGGGAGTTTTGTTGTTGTTATTTCTTACACATAGAAAGACTGCCTCATTGTCTGACCACACTACTATCTCACCCAAGCGAATATTACTGAGTGTCTTGGTCAGGCAATGAGCCAACCTTACTCCCACTAAAAAGGCAGTCAGCTCCATTTGGGGTAAGGACTTCCTTTTAATTGGGGCCACTCTTGCCTTTGAAGTTAGTAGAAATGACTGTGTCGTATTAACTAAATAGGCTACAGAGCCATATGCTTTGCCGGAGGCATCGCAGAACACATGTAAATCTGTGGGTAAGTTTTGTCCTAAGGGATTACAAGGAAATTTTAGAACACTTAATTGATTAAAATCCGTTGTTAGAGTCTGCCATTTATCATGCAGCTCAATTGGTAACAGATCATCCCAAGCCATATTTTTCTGCCAGCACTCTTGCATGAGGAGTTTGCCCCTAATTTAAATAGGACTAAGCAAGCCTAAAGTTTCAAATGGTTGACTGACATATGAAAGCAATTTTCTCATGGTTAGGGGTGATTTATTTGTTAATACTGACTTGACATTCATCTCGTCGGTAATGGTGTTCCATTCCCTACCCAGAACCTTTAATTTTGTAGGTACCTGATAGTCGGGAAACTTTCTCGATCATCTGGTTTAATTGTTTGTTATTACAGGCCCGTGATTGTAGAGGCATATTGGCTCCTAGTCACTCACGATTAGCCTCATGGTGAATTTCTACCAATTCAGTTTCATTATTTGTGTTTCCCTGGAAGTTGTCCATGTAGAGGTTGTTACTGATTTTGGCTTTATAGGGACTGTTTGACTTCTTAAAATGTGTATCCAACGTAGCTTGGAGAAGAAACGGTGAAGAGGTTGCCCCCAAATAGCACGGAAGCAAACCGGTAGGTGTAATGATGTCACTATTAGGATCCTGTGGATCCTTGACCAAGAGGAATTTGGTAAAATTACGATCCTCTTCTTGCAAGCCTACTTGTAAGAAAGCTTTACTGATATCCGCAATATGAGTGAAAATACCAGAGCGGAATTGTAGTAGCACATCTTGTAGTCTTTGTGTTAGGCTAGGTCCAGTTTATAGACATTCATTCAAAGACACGCTGTCTGCCCTTATTTTTGCACTGCAGTTGAAGACTATTCTTATTGATGTCGTCAATGACTCTTTCACTACAGCGTGATGTGGTAAATAGTGATCTGTTTTATGGTTATCATTATCGACAACTTCTATAAATTTACTATTGAGTTGTTGTATCAATTCGTGATAAAAATTTAATTTTTCAAGTTGTTTCTGCAACCTTATTAATTGAGATTTAAATTGGGATGCTGCCATAAAATAATTAACTGAAGCTGTGGTTGATTCAACTTCCATGTACACTTCACCCAGAACTGTTTATCTTTATATACAACAGTATCCAGGTATTGCTGGTAAGTCCATGTAACATCTGGCCTAGGCTTTTCAGGGACAATACCTAAAGTGTCCAAATCCCACAATTTATGTACATGGGGTTTGAGTCATTATCTTCAGATATATCTCTGATCTGTAGGGGTTACTGTTCCAAGCCTAGTTACGCCACTATAGAATTGTTTGGTTGTTTGGCAGTTGATGTGGATTTCTGCTGGAAAAGCACCGGTCCTGTTAACAACTTGCCTCCGGCTGATAACAGTAAATTCATGCCTTGTTGTCTGGTGCATTTAGTTATAAATATATAATAATAATCGGCTCCAATAAGGATCCCAACGTCACTGAGACAATCTGAGTTTATTTTGTAGTCAGCTAGCCTCATGCCGTTGCGATTGAGATGTTTACCAGTGTGAGCAAGACCTGTAACCTGCAGGTTAGAAGGAATCTTGTCCACAACTACTGCCTGTATTGGGCTAGTGGAACTTCCCAGGCGTACCAGTAACTTGACTGGTATTCACGGGGCCCACTATTGGCCAAGAAACCAGAGATGTTTAGTTTTACTCGGTTGGCAGTTTTTAATTTCATCTGTTCAACTAAATGTTTGGTGATAAAATTCTTCTGTGAACCTTGGTCGAAAAGACCTCTTGTAATAACTCTAGATTTCATATTAATTAACTTTGAGTTGTGGGCAGAGAAGTATTGCTGCCTGACTCAGTTGCAAGCCCATTAATCTCCTGATACACTTTACAGTTTTGAACTGTTGTAGAATTAGCATAATCCTTACGAGGATTCGTGGAATTTAATTGAGCCTTTCTAGATAAGGCATAATGATGTGCACCCTTGTTGCATCTGCTGCACAAACCTAAGGTGACTACACAATCAGTAGGTTCAGGAGAACCCATGCACTTAGTGTAACTGTGCTATTCTTGCAAGCGTTTAATCCTAGCATTAAAATTAGGATAAACATTACACTTATAAGTGATACGTTCTTGTTCACAGAACAAACACTTTCTCTCTCTAGTAGGATTTGTCTTCTTAATAGACGTGTCAACTACATTTTCAGAGGGAGATACAGAATAAATGCCTATATTAACATTCTTATTTCTAGTGAATGGTGTAAATTTAGGCTTATGTTTGTTAGACTTAATTACAGACGATTTTGGCTTTGCTGAATTCTCAGCATTAGGCTGCATGGACTCAGGTTTAATTTTATCATGAGTCTTTAGCCTATTAACCGTGATTCTTAACCCCTCAAATATTTGATTGAGAGCGAGTAACTCGGTTTTGTAGTGGGAGCAGATTTCTGCTAAAATACCACAAGGAAGTTTCCTCTGTAAAAGCAACTATAATTGACCATTCGGAAGCTGGTACATCAACTTTAATACCTAAAGCTTTCACAAGAGACTCTACCTCTAACCTAACGGTCTGAAGGGAGTCTGGTCTGTTACTTGGTGCATTCGTATTTAGCAATTGATAATACAGATTAGCTATGTTCTATTCTTTGTTGCAGTAATTTAACTTCAACAGTTATATAGCTTCATCATAATTACTCTCTGTGAGAGCTAAATTATTTATGACCTTCTTCGCCTCCACTTTGAGAAGACTGTGTAGATAAGAAAACTTAGATACCTTATCAATAGAAGGCTTAGCATGAATATGGACATTAAATGACGTCCAAAATGTATCCCAGTTTTCTTCATCCAGTCCAGCAAAGGTAGGCAAGTCTAAAGAAGGTAAAAGAACCTCTGGTAGTAATACACTGGATTGAGATACAGTTATATTGGGACTCAATTTATGTTTATTTACTAAAGCAGGTAGAACATTAAATTTGTCTTGAGTGTCATCTTCATATTGAGATGTTTCAGCTATAGCTTGTTCTATGTCCTCAGGATCACTGTCTGCATCATTTAGTACAGCGATATAGGAACTAATTGTAGACCTAACTTAACACTTTTCTGGATTTTCGACTTGGCATTACGGGCGTTTTGCTTAACCACTTGTCGGATCACGACGTAAATTTACGGACAGTGTTTTATATTGGGTATTTACTACTCGATCGACTTGGGGTTTGTATGAATATGTTTGCCATTAAATTTTCGTTTTCTCTAATAGGCACAGTGCCTATTTGAGAAAACGGCAATGTATTGTAACTTAGAGGAGAAACTATTGAGTTGGTGACACAACGAGGGTACGCCCACTCCACACACTCGTGTTGGCCACGATCATGATTCTACATTTATATGCATATGTCTGTGTAGAGAATTTTATTCCGAACACTATACAAACCCAAAAAACGGCGTGAATCAAGTATAAACTTGAAAAAGCATGAGCAAAGTAAAAACTTTTTACTCTCACGGGTACAAACACGCGTAAGATTTGCGTAAAATTTTATTCGCCGCAAATTTATTTGACGCTCTGTTGGCCAATTCTACCCATGTTCTTATAGAACTTTCTATTGCGAACACATTGCTATAAAAATGAAATACGTAGCTCGAGAAATAATGTCAGAACAGGGAAATAAGTATAAACTTTCAAAGCGCTGCATCACAACAGTGTCGTCGCTGCTGAAATCACAGCTAACGCTTCGCACAGTTCCCACACTCGTGCGGAACATAATTAGACATTGATAGGCATATGTCTGGGTGGGGAATTTTATTGCGAGTTCAGTGATATCAAAATAAGCGCTGTAGGATGACTGTGAGGCTGGCAACAAACGAAAGAGTATGAACATTTACTTCCTGTTTGGGTGTCACGGCGAGTCATCTTCGTGTTTATTTACTTCGTGGTGGGATAGCAAATGCTTGGGTGACATTTTATGCATATGATCTTGTAGAGAATTTTATTGCCAACGCATTGATACCAAAATGAAAACCGTAGCTCGAGAATTGATGTTAGGAGCGTGAAAAGATTATAAACTTTTTTGTGTTTACGCTTGAGCGCCCAGAACGCCGCCCACACAACCCGCTTTTTTTTCAGCGAGTGCCGCGCGCACTAAAGTGTTAATTGAATTTAAGATCTGCTACTCTTGGAGACACCTCTAATGTATGGTAATCAATGGGAGTTGCTTAGGACAATGTTTCAGACTTATTGAGCAGTCTGGTTAGATGGCCTTTAAGGCCTATAAGGGTTCTCCTTAACTTCTCAAAAGTAGCCATGGTAGCTTTGTGTTCAAGTTTTATAGGACTTGAATAAGTGATACTGAAGTAACTTGGGTACTTGTTCATTTACTGTAAGTATTGTGAGGATACCCCAATATATACTGGCTAAGTTAAACACTACCTCATTCTGAGGTTACAATTACCTACCTAACAACAAGTAACTAAGATTTGAGTGATACTTGAATGTCACTATTGGAATTTCGTTTGGCTAGCTCTTCATTATTACAATCCGATGCATTCAGTAGTTGAGGAGCATTCCGTAGCACTCAAAAAATAGATAAGATATAAAATGGGAAATTACACAGTAAACCCAGCAAACACAAATCGTATAGAAAACGTTCATCTATCTCTTCCCACAGGTGTAGGAATGACTTGCATTGAGAATAGTGCAGGAGAGCCTTTGAGAAACTTTTAATCCAAAAATCCAACCACATAGGTTTAATAATATATTGTTTTTCTACAACTATTTTGTTCCTAATGTATTACAAATAGTTTTTACATGTGTAAATATACAATTTATGGTGTTTTTTTGTAAAATTCATTAATAAATTGTGAACGATATTTAATGGCTGAATGAAACCTTCAAAATACATTTAGTTATTCTATGATCAGAAAAAAAGTAGTTTTCCAAATTTTCTAAAAATCGCTCTTTTTAACACAATTTGACTGCTTATGCATTCCACTAAACACTAATATCATGTTTAAATATAAAATTTATGTATTATTCCCTAAAATAATTTATATAAATTGTAAATGTTGCTGGAAAGTGGTGTGAAAGAATCTGAAAATGTTTTGTTGTCTGATATATTGGCATGTTCTTATACAATGTTTCAAGTGCACAGTTTATCAAACAAGAAGATTAACATTCGTCAACCCTTAAAATCTTATATGTTATTTTGCGGGTGCAAAATGGGAAAATCTTTAAGAATAGTATCTATATGACAAATGGTGTTTTCCCTAACTCAAACAATTTAGGGTTTATTATTCTACACATATTTCTAATGACTCTTCGAGGAGGAGGGCGAGGAGGAAGAGGGAGGTGGGTGAGGAGGAAGGAGGAGTAAGGCGAGGAGGAAGGCGAAGAGTCAGGAGGAGGGCGAGGAGGAAGGAGTAGGGCGAGGAGAAAGGAGGAGGAGTAGGGTGAGGAGGAAGGCGAGGAAGAAGGAGGAGTAGGGCAAGGAGGAAGAGGAGGGCGAGGAGTAAGGAGGAGGGCGAGGAGAAAGGAGGAGGAGTAGGGCGAGGAAGAAGGAGGAGGAGGAGGGCGAAGAGTAAGGAGGGCAAGGAGGAAGGAGGAGTATGGCTAGGAGGAAGGAGGACGAGGAGAAAGGAGGAGTAAGAAGGAGGGCAAGGAGGAAGGAGGAGGAGGGCGAGGAGGAAGGAGGAGGAGGGCAAGGAAGAAGTAGTAGGACGAGGAGGAAAGAGGGTGAGGAGGAGGAGGGCGAGGAGGAGGACAAGGAGGAAGGAGGACGAGGAGGAGGATGGTGAGGAGGAAGGAGAAGGGCGAGAAGGAAGGAGGAGGAGAGCGAGGAGGAAGGAGGAGGGCAAGGAGGAAGGAGGAGGGCAAGGAGGAAGGAGGAGGAGGAGGGCGAGGAGGAGGAAGGAGGAAGAGGGCGAGGAGGAAGGAGGAGGAGGAGGACGAGGAGGAGGAAGGAGGATAGTGAGGAGGAAGGAGGAGGGCGAGGAGGGAGGAGGAGGAGGGCGATGAGGAAGGAGGAGGAGGACAAGGAAGAAGGAGGAGGAGGACGAGGAGGAAGAAGGAGAAGGGCAAGGAGGAAGGAGGAGGAGGCCGAGGAGGAAGAAGGAGGATGGTGAGGAGGAAGGAGGAGGGAGGAGGAGGAGGGCGATGAGGAAGGAGGAGGAGGAGGGCGAGGAGGAATGAGGAGAGGAAGGAGGGCGAGGAGTAAGGAACAGAACGAGGAGGAAGGAGAAGAAGGAGGGCTTGGAGGAAGGAGGAGGAAGAGTAGAAGATAGAGGAGCTCAAGGAGGAATTAAGGAGGAGGAGATCGAGGAGAAAGGGGAAGAGGAGAGGGAGAGTAACGGGACCTGTGTGAGGCATGGAGCGTATACATCATAAAAGTATTTGAGAGAGTGATTAGGAGTCAGGTCACCAATTTCATGGAGACCAATGACCTTCACAACCCAGGCTAACATGGATTTCGAGCGGGAAGATAGAGGCACAGCTACTTGAGCACTACGACAAAGTCACTGAGGCATTAGAAGTGAAACAGAATGCTGATGTGATATACACAGACTTCGCAAAGGCTTTCGATAAATGTGACCATGGCGTGATAGCACACAAAATGAAGTCAATGGGAATAACCGGTAAAGTAGGACGCTGGATACTCAGTTTTCTGTCAAACAGGACTCAGCGAGTAACTGTCAACCATATAAAATCTAGTCCAAGTGCAGTAAAAAGCTCTGTACCTCAGGTTACAGTCCTTGCACCGCTGCTTTTCCTTATTCTCATATCAGATATAGACAAAAATACAAGTCACAGCTACGTATCATCCTTTGCAGATGACACAAAAATCAGTATGAAAATTACCTCGGCTGAGGACATTGAAAAACTTCAAGCTGATATTAATAAAGTTTTCGACTGGGCATCAGAAAATAACATGATGTTTAACAGTGATAAATTCCAGGTACTCAGGTATGGTAAAAATGATGACCTTAAACATAATACAGAGTACAAAACACAATCAAATGTACCCATAGTAGGAAAACAGCATGTAAAGGATTTGGGAATAATAATGTCTGACGACCTAACGTTTAAGGAGCATAACCAAGCAAATATTGTGACAGCCAGAAAAATGATAGGATGGATTACGAGAACTTTCAAATCCAGGGATCCCATCACAATGGTTGTACTCTTCAAGTCACTTGTGTTGTCCCGTCTTGAGTACTGTTCAGTACTCACTTTCCCCTTCAGAGCAGGAGAGATTGCTGAAATAGAGGGAATACAGAGAACATATACGGCACGCATAGATGCAATAAAGCACCTAAATTATTGGGATCGTCTCAAAGCCCTCCAAATGTACTCACTAGAAAGAAGACGAGAGAGATATCAAATAATATACACCTGGAAGATACTGGAGGGCCAAGTACCAAATCTACACAGTAAAATAACAACGTACTGGAGTAAACGATATGGAAGAAAATGTAGAACAGAACCAGTGAAGAGCAGAGGTGCCATAGGCACAATCAGAGAACACTGTATAAACATCAGAGGTCCGCGGGTGTTCAACGTCCTCCCAGCAAGCATAAGAAATATTGCCGGAACAACCGTGGACATTTTCAAGAGGAAACTAGATTTATTCCTCCAAGGAGTGCCGGACCAACCGGGCTGTGGTGGGTATGTGGGCCTGCGGGCCGCTCCAAGCAACAGCCTGGTGGACCAAACTCTCACAAGTCAAGCCTGGCCTCGGGCCGGGCTTGGGGAGTAGAAGAACTCCCAGAACCCCATCAACCAGGTATACACAGTAGGCCTATAGAGTTGCCATGACGTGTTAGGGCGCTGGATTAAACAGGCATGTCTTGGTAGATGACTATGGTGTGTTCATCTTCATCAAATACAGCAAGAAAAATAAAGAATTAGATAATAAGGTTTTGCATAACTTTATCTCCGATTTTACTAATTAATTAAATTTATATCATCAATTGAACAATGGTTAGTGGGGCAGCGACGGTTGTCGTGAGGGTCCCAACAGGCGAGGGTCAGTAGTAGCCAGCTGACCATCGCCCGGGTGGGACAGTGTTTATACCTGCGCGTAGTGACCATCACCCCCTCCCCCTGCTCAGCCCCTGCCTTCTCTTACCCCTCCCATCTTCCCCTTCCTTCTCTTACCCCTCCCATCTTCCCCTTCCTCCTTATCCCCCCTTCTCTTACCCCTCCCCCGCCTCTTCCCCCTTCCTCTTCCCCTTCCTCCTCATCACCCCTTCTCTTACCCCTCCCCCGCCTCTTCCCCTTCCCCCTCATCCCCCCCCCTTCTCTTGTCCCTCCTCTCTTCCCCTTCCTCCTCATCCCTCCCTTCTCTTGCCCCTCCTCTCTACCCCTTCCTTCTCTTACCCCTCCTCCTCCCTCCTCCTCCTCCCTCCTCCTCCTCCTTCCTCCTCGCCCTCCTCCTTCCTCCTCCTCCTCGCCTTCCTCCTTCCTTCTCCTCCTCCTTCCTCCTCGCCTTCCTCCTTCCTTCTCCTCCTCCTTCCTCCTCGCCCTCCTCGACCTCCTATTCCTTCCTTTTTGCCCTCCTCCTCCTCGCTCACCTCCTTCTTCCTCGCCCTCTTCCTCCTTCCTCACCCTCTTCCTCCTTCCTCCTCCTTCTTCCTTCTTGTTCTCCTCCTTCTCCTTCCTCTTTGCTCTCCTCCTCCCTCCTCGACATCCTAGTCCTTCCTTCTCCCCCTCCTCCTCCTCACTCCTCCTCCTTCCTTTTTTGCCCTCCACCTCCTTCCTCCTCGCCCTCCTCAACCTTCCTCCTCGCCTTCCTCCTCCTTCCTCCTCGCCCTCTTCCTCCTTGCCCTCCTCTTCCTCCTTCCTTGTCACCCTCCTGCTCCTCGCTCTCCTCCTTCCTCCTCGACCTCCTATTCCTTCCTTCTTCTTCCTCCTCGCCTTCCTCGCCCTCCTCCTTGCCTTCCTCCTCCTCCTTCCTCCTTGCCCTCCTCCTCGTCCTTCCTAATCGCCCTCCTGCTCCTCGCTCTGCTCCTTGCCCTATTTCTTCCTCGACCTCCTCCTCCTCCTTCCCCCCTCCTTCCTTCTCGCCCTCCCGCCCCTTCTCGCCTCCTCCTTACTCCTCTTCCTCCTCCTCCCTCTCCCTCCTCGCCCTCTTCCTCCTTCCTCCTCCTTCTTCCTTCTTGTTCTCCTTCTCCTTCCTCTTCGCCCTCCTCCTTCCTCCTCGACCTCCTATTCCTTCCTTCTCCTTCCTCCTCGCCCTCCTCCTCCTTCCTCTTCGCCTTCCTCCTCCTTCCTAGTCGCCTTCCTCCTCGCCCTCCTCCTCCTTGCCCTCCTCCTTCTTCCTCGTCGCCCTCCTCCTTCTCGCCCTCCTCCTTCCTCCTCGCCCTCCTCCTTCCTCCTCGACCTCCTATTCCTTCCTTCTCCTTCCTCCTCGCCCTCCTCCTCCTTCCTCTTCGCCTTCCTCCTCCTTTCTCCTCGCCCTCCTCCTCCTTGCCTTCCTCCTCCTCCTTCCTCCTTGCCCTCCTCCTCCTCCTTCCTCGTCGCCCTCCTGCTCCTCGCTCTCCTCCTTGCCCTATTTCTTCCTCGACCTCCTCCTCCCTCCTCGCCCTCCTCCTTTCTCCTCGCCCTCCTCCTTCCACCCTCCTTCCTTCTCGCCTCCTCTTTACTCTTCTTCCGCCTCCTCCCTCTCCCTCCTCGCCCTAAACCTCCTCCTTCCTTTTTGCCCTCCTCCTTACTCCTCACCCGCCTCCTCCTCCCTCTCCTTCCTCGCCCTACTACTCCTCCTTCATCCTTGCCCTCCTCCTCCCTCCTCGCTCTCCTCTTCGTCTTCCTCCTTCCTCCTCGCTCTCCTTCTTTCCCCTCGCCCTCCTCCTCCTTCCTCCTCGCCCTCCTCCTCCTCCTCGCTCTCCTTCGTCTTCCTCCTTGCCCTCTTCCTCCTTCCTCCTCCTCCTTCCTCCTCGCCCTCCTCTTTTAACTTCCTTCTCTACCTCATCCTCCTTCCTCCTCTGCCTCGACCTCCTTCTCCTCTTTCTTCCTCCTCAATCTCCTCCTCCTTCCTCCTCGACCTCATCCTCTTACCTGGAATTCTTCCTCCTCGACCTCTTCCTAAGAATATGAGTAAAAATTATAAATTAAACTTTATTATGACCGTTTCATTTTACTAAATATAGAAATATACTTTTATATTTCTACATTTATATAAATAACAGCAATAAAAAACTACGTTTATGAAACATTTAAGGTTGCCACAAGGTTTCAATTTTTTTTTAGCTAACGTTTCGTGAAATATGTTTTAGAAACTTATTTACATCCACACAAAATTACGCATCTAATGCGTGAAAACAAACGTTGCTCCTACTTTCCAGATACGTTGTGGCAACCTACTATTGTTTCCTGGGAAATGGTTATGTATCCCACCCTAATTAGGGTCAGCACAACAGTAAATAATGCAATGTAATTAGATCCCACCCTGTTTAAGGTCAGCACAATAGTAAATATATAATGTACACTAGTTGAAATAATTTCTATTTAAGAAACTACAAATGATTTAGTCTGCATTTGTGCAAACTTTAGCACAACCAGTCTAAATTCTACCTAATAAATGTTGGCATAGAATAACTAATGATGCAGTAATGTGAATATAATTGTGCTGTGTTTTTGGGATTTTGTAATTTTTTGTTATATATAAATGTGCACCTAACCACACAAGTGAAATGATTGAATATATACAGCTAAATTTGGCTTATTAGCCACAACCTTCTATGATGGTTGATAGTTTTAACTAATTTGTTAACTACATGTGACCTGGACTCACCTGACAGGTGTACACCATCTGGGGCCAGGTTTTGCCTATATGGTCTGGCTGTGAAATGTATGTAAGTAGCTTCCAATCTTAATCTTTTCTTCAGCCAAAACTTAATATATTTAGCAGAACGTTGGTAGTATTCTGAACTCACTCCCCAACGATTATCATTACTTAGTTGGCGAGGTTCCACTAATGTGAACACTACTGAATTGCTAAGGAGTTTAAATGAAGTAATTATTGTTTTAAGATGATTAATTATTTCAGTTGGGTGCGGAGTATGATCGATGTCATTACCATTAGTAAATTATAGTCGATGGTGAGGCCAATCTAACGCAGATGTTAATGTTGAATTATTGTAAAAGTTATGAGCTGTTGCTCCTGGTGACCTGAAAATTCTTACCTCAGTGTGAGATATAGGTGTAAGTGTTGTGAGTAACTGTGTCCCACTAATGCTACCTTATACATGAAGTATTGACAGCAGGTATTATTTATAAATTTAGTGTGGATTAGGCTATCATATGGAGTACATTGTTGGTAGCCATAAATAATGAAATATGTATAGTCTAATAACACTACACACAATAATTCGTGAATGATTAGTTAATCATGAGTTACAGAACTAGCAAATTGATTTAGTATAATGGTTAATGAAATTTTTATAAAATTAATAATGGATCCGGTTGGAAGTCGACCAAAAGTAATGAGGGAAATCTAACTCTTAATGTAAGTAATATTTAATTGATTAAAATTAAATATTCGAAGGACCACTCCTTTTACTAAAAAGGGAAAAACAAATGTAGTAATAAACTGAACTTAGATACCAGTGCATATAGAAGATATAATCAATAAGAAATCATTTGTAAAGCATTAATGAACTGTAATCATAATAATTAATTAAGAGTTAAACATTTCAAATTACTTAGGAAGTTAATACTAGAAATTATCACATTCCTAATACACTGAATCGATGCTGCTTCTTCATCGACAGGGTTAGTAAAATTTACTAACATGTATAAATCAGAAATTAAGTAAAGTTCAATAAATCAATCTTGGTAGAATAAGAATTAATGAATGGCAGAATGATGCATTAATTAGCATAAGATAATATAATTATTCCTATCAAATATATTAGTAAAGTAATAAGGAAATTATGCACAAAATTCATATGGCATACATAAATGATTTATAATGATAAGATATTATTCTATCTCAATTGCATTTAAGAGTTTAGTAAACGAACTAGAAAGAATTCAGCCTCTTAACTTGACAGTGAACAGTAGTGCGAGTGTGTGGGGATGGCGTCATCTGGAACCTGCTGGATCATGCGTCCGACAAGTATGGCGAGGGAGTCGATCTCTCCTCAGACGATGTCAACACACGCTGTAAAACCAGTACAAAGTAGAATTTGCTTACACTCTACTGAATATACCATTATTAATCAATAATGGGAGTAAATTTTGTTTTCTGGGGACGTACTTGTATTTAGAGCAGGGCACGCGACATAACAACGAACAAGGGCTAAAAATAGGTATAGGAAGCTTCATATAAGTATTAATCGCCACTTAACTATATGGATGTTCGCCAATACGATCCTAGGATCGCTGGTGGAGTTACAGCAGGCACAATAATCCTTGTGGTCCACTCATTAACGTACTCCAGGCCAATTCATAGCAAAGGCCAATCACGTGTTCGCCAGTAAGCTATGGCGCTCCTCTCAGGACCTAGATTCAGGAAGCTCTGTGTATTTCTTCGTAAGTGGGTTTGCTACGAATGTTCCTAAGTGCACCCTAAGAAGATGCTTAGGTGCGATTCAATAAGGTATACTTAGGAAGAAAATTGTTGGTTCACCTGCGTGCCGATAGAGGTCACTACTGTGTTTCGTTTGGCCAATCAGAGAGCAGCAACATTCTTCATATTGAAGATTTAGCGCTGGCTTATCGGAGCTCTACTGCCTCCTATTTACGTCGAATTTTCTTATAAAATTAGTATATTTCGAAGTAAAACAATGTTTTTTCAACTTCTACAGCCAGCACCGACATTGTATTAAACAAATATGTTACATTTGTTGTTTACCTACGTAATTCTAAGAGATACTGTGTAGCTGTCCTTGTTGCTCGGAAGATGCGCTGACAATTATTGTATATATTTACTGAATTTACCCAAGGGCCACTAACTATCTAGTGACCTCGAAGAGGACAGAAAGCCGGCGGCTTGTTAAAGGGCCCGCCAGTTGTCTTAATGATATTTTTTAGCTGGAATTTGGCATTTACGGCTTCAGCGGGTAGGCGGTTCCATGGGTTTATAGCCCTCTTGGTGGAAAAAAACATCTGTTTGCAGTCCTACTTGAGAGAACATACTCTCCAACACTATATCTGTGATTGTCCTGTTATCAGTGACTTCATACCAAATGGTATGAGGTATTTTGAGCTCTGTAATTACTTCATACACTAAGGAATATTGGAAGATATTCTTGTGATGAACCCAGATTTTGCCAGTGGAGGCTAATAGATCAGCATTAAGTATTTTGTTCTCTCCTAATTCCATGTATGACTGGCCATCCTGTGAGGTGAGGATGTTGGGTGAGCTTGTAGCTGGTTTTTGATCTACACTGTGTGGTCCTTTATACAAAATAGGGAAGCAGCACATTGCTGTGTATACCTAAACATGTTTAAAAATACATTGTTTGAGGGGAGTTTTGTAGAAACTGGTAAGAGTAATTATAATATAATGTTTCCATGATTCAGTGCTTACCTCTTGTGAAAATTGCTTAGAGTTGTTTAGTCAGAGTTGATTTGTTTTTTGTATTGAGGCTGGTATTTTCTAAATTGATTCCATGTACAGTATGTCTAACCATCCTGTGAGATGGGAGTACTGTATTAGATAAACTTATAGCTAGTTTTTTATCTACACTGTGTAATATTCCATGTAGAATAGGGTAGCAGCACATTGCTGTGTATACCTAATCTTCTTAATAAAAAAATCAGTAATAAAGATTTTAAATTAGTTTGTATTATTACAAATACAGTACTGTATTATCCTTATTAAATCATGTTGACCATGGATCATTAAGATCTCATGTTGATATGTAATACAAGTCATATTTCTTTTGAACTGCTAATCCATGCTAATCATTCATTAAATTGTGCATTATGTCTCAATTTTTCACTTCCTTGGATATACTGTACAGTACAAAAAGATAGGATAAAAATAAACCAGTAATATTTCTTTCATTATATTTTTCATTTAAATAACTGCATCAATATTTTTACAGCTGATAGGATTTGTTTTCCCATACAGGTGCATTATTTGTTAAACAAAATTTGGTTTATTGTTACACACAATGGTGCTACATAGCCTTCCCAGCTTGGTGCCTTCTTTTAATACTTACTGATTAAAAAATAAATAATAAATACATTTTATTCAGGAAAAGTACATACAGTTGATTTACAAACATAATGTTGGATTTATAGGCAGAGCTAGTACATACAATACCTAAAGCCACTAATACTCATAGCATTTTGGGCAAGGTGTGGGGGAAAAAAACACAGACTAAAACTTAATAGTAATCGGGATTTGGTATAAATTGTATTGAAAGAAGGAATAAAAAATACAAAAAGGGGGTTAACATAGCATAAATCAGCAATTGCACATGTTGGTGAACAGCGTTGTTTAAAAAATAGCAAGACATGGGTTGACATTTAGGAGGTAAGTTAGGTTACATGGAGTTAATTAGGCAGTACTTGGTTTAACTCTTAAACTGGTTGAGAGAGATACAGCCTTTGACATGATTCGGGAGGTCATTCCACATTCTGGGTCCCTTGATTTGTAGAGCACTTCTAGTTTGGTTACACACAGCCAAATTGAGTAACAGGAAGAGGTCTTGGACACAAGTAAGTAAGTAATTATCAAAAGAAGGCACCAAACCGGGAAGGCTATGTAGCACCATCAAATACGCAAAATAATCAGAGGGCGCTAAATATCACCAAGGATGCCAATACGAGAACAAAAACGCATAAGGCGAACGATATCAAAAGTATCCGAGTCACCAAGAATTCTATCGAGGGACAGGTGACCGCGAGGGGCGGTCGGAAAGCAAGACACACGCTCGTCCTGGAAGTCAGGACATTCAAGAAGGACATGCACGACCGTAAGAGGGACAATGCAACTAGGACAATAAGGAGCAGGGCGGCGCTCCATCAAGTGACCATGGGTTAAGCGAGTATGGCCAATACGCAACCTCGCCAGAGCTGTTTCCCACCGCCGGTTACGGTGGAAGGAGGACGGCCACGAGGAAACACAACATTTAAGAGTACGTAGCTTGTTACCAGTAACAGACAACCAAGAAGCCTGCCAACGGGTAAGAACTGAGGAATGGATAACTGGGTAAAAGTCGGAATACGGAATGCCTTTACGAGAGATGGGACAAGAGCGGACAGCTTCCTTAGCGGCAGCATCCGCACGCTCATTTAAAGACACACCAATATGGCTGGGAACCCAACAAAACTCAACCGACTTAAATTTACTGTGAACGAGAAACAGCCAATGCTGGATCTCGACAACTACTGGATGAACCGGATTAAAGGACCCGAGAGCCATGAGGGCACTACGAGAGTCAACAACAACCACAAAGGAAGACTGACAACGAGAAAGCAGGAGACGAAGAGCATAGAGAATAGCATAAAGTTCTGCTGTAAAGATGCTAGTCTCCGGAGGCAAGCGACACATATAAGTGCGATCAGGAAAAACAACAGAGTAGCCAACACCGTCCGCTGACTTAGACCCATCGGTGAAGACAGAAACGGAGCGGGAGTGAGAAGAAAAGTGCTCGAGGAAAAGGCGTTTTAGAACCGTAGGAGGGGTAAAAGCTTTAGTGATACGGGTCAAGGAAGTACAAAACCGCGGAAGAGGGACCCTCCACGGGGGCAAAGAAGGAACAACACGAGGAGAAACATCAGAAATACGAACGGAGAGAGAATCCTGTAGGCGAGATAACCGGACAGAAAGAGGGAGGTGGTGAAGAGGAACAGGAACCGCAGGAGGGGTAAAAGTTAAAGCACGACAGAGGCGAGAGGAAGGATGTTGCAAGGACCGCGCAAGATAGCGAAGACAGTAGCGATCACGGCGGTCCTGGAGAGACAGGAAGCCAGTGTCAACATACAAGCTAAGGATGGGAGTCGAACGAAAGGCACCAGAACTGAGGCGCAACCCAGTATGGTGCAAAGCATCAAGACGGCGAAGAGTAGAAGGAGAAGCAGACGAGTAAGCAGGGCAACCATAATCGAGCTTAGACAGGACGAGAGAGGAATGAAAAGCAAGGAGAGTGCGCCTATCTGCCCCCCAAGAAGTATGGGACAAGACCCGAAGGAGGGTAAGGGCCTTAGAGCACTCAACACGGAGGTAAGAGATATGGGGAGACCAAGACAAACGAGTGTCAAGGAATAACCCCAAAAGCTTCGCGGAATCTTTGTATTCAAGGGGATGACCATAAAGTGACAAAGAGGGACGAAGAACAACCCGTTTCCGCGTAAAAGTCATGGCACAAGTCTTAGAAGTAGAGAACTTGAAGCCATGACCTGTGGCCCAAGACGACACGGCATCAATTGCAAGTTGAAGCCGGCGTTGAAGGAGAGGCGAATCATCACCCTGACAACAAAGGGTAAGATCATCGACATAGAGAGCGGAGAAGACACCAGAAGGAAGAGAGGAAAGAAGACCATTGAGGGCAACAAGAAAAAGAGTAGTGCTCAGAACACTACCCTGGGGCACACCTTCGTATTGCTGAAAAGAGGGAGAGAGAGCGGTACCAAGGCGCACCCGAAAGGAACGACGAGAGAGGAAGCTGCGGAGAAAGAGAGGGAGATGACCACGAAGGCCAAAAGAATGAAGTTGAGATAGGATATGATAACGCCAAGTGGTGTCGTAAGCCTTTTCTAGGTCAAAAAGGACGGCAACAACGGAGGTCTTCGCAGCAAAAGCAGTACGAATATAGACCTCCAAGTTCACCAGGACATCTGTCGTGCTGCGGCACTTGCGGAAACCAAATTGAGAAGGGGAGAGGAGGTGATGGTGTTCCAGGAACCACATCAGACGAACGTTAACCATACGTTCAAAGAGTTTGCAGACACAACTTGTGAGAGCAATAGGGCGAAAGTCCTTAGGGGAAGTACCCAGAGACCCCGGTTTGCGAACAGGGAGGACAACGGCATCGAGCCAGTCCTCAGGGACTGACGACGACTCCCAGATCCGATTATACAGACTCAGTAAATACTGAGACGTGCTCGGAGGGAGATGGCGAAGCATCTCATAATGAATACCATCGGAGCCCGCCGCCGTAGAACCGCAGAGGGCCAGGGCAGAACGAAGTTCAGAGAGAGAGAAGGGATCATTATAGGGAAGCTGAAGATGAGTGCAGAAATCTAAAGGACGAGACTCAAGGACAGGTTTACGAAGAAGGAAAGATTGGGGAAGATGAAGACCAGAGCTAACAGAAGAAAAATGGGAACCCAGTTCGGAAGCGACCTGCAACGGGTCCGCCACAAGAGTATCATGGAGGTGAAGGACCGGTGAAACATCGGGAACGAACTTACCCGCTATCTTGCGGATACGCTTCCAGATCTGGGCCAGAGGGATCTCGGACGTAATTGTTGAGACATAAGATGCCCAACATTCACGTTTAGCCGTACGGATGGCCCTACGGGCCACCGCACTCGCTTTCCGAAAGAAAAGAAAAGAATCGGTCGTCCGCCTACGGCGGTGCCTCTTCCAGGCTGCACGCTTACAGCGGACAGCCCGAGCACAGTCCGCATTCCACCAGGGAACGCACTTCCGTGGACCCCGAGAGGAAGAGCGAGGAATAGAGCGGAGGGCAGCGTTGAAGACAGTGTCATGAAAAAGGAGGAGAGCGCGAGAGAGAGGCAGAAGGGAGAGGTCAGGGAGAGCAGCACTGAGGGTAAATAGGGTCCAGTCTGCCTTAGCAAACTGCCACCTAGGGAAAGAGAGGGAAGGGCGAAAAGAGAAAAAGGAAACAAGGATGGGGAAATGATCACTTCCATGGAGGTCATCAAGAACCTGCCACGTGAAATCTAAGTAAAGAGAAGAAGAGCAGAGAGAAAGATCAAGACAAGAAAGGGTGCGAGTCCGAGAGTCCAAATGAGTGGGCTCACCAGAATTCAGAAGAGACAGGGAAGAAGAGAGGAGAAACGGCTCAAGGAGGCGACCCCGGGTATTCGTCAGAACGTCACCCCAAAGAGAATGACGACAATTGAAGTCACCCAGCAGGAGCACAGGCTCCGGCAAGGAGTCCAGGAGGTGTTTCAAATCAGGAAGAGAGAGCGGGACACTCGGGGGGAGATAAATGGAACAAACTGTGTACCATTTCCCCACAAAGATACGAGCAGCAGAACAATGGAGAGGCGAAGGAAAAAGTAAAGGAACAAAGGGAACATCAGCCCGAATCAAAAGAGCAGAAGAATTAGAAGCCCCAGCAATGGCTGGGGGGGAGGGGAGAGAAAGGAATAGCCACGAAAACGACCAGGACGAGCTCCAAGCATTGGCTCCTGGAGACAGACACAAAGGGGCGAAAACCGCGAAATCAGAAGTTGGAGTTCGAGGAAATTGGCGTAATAACCTCGAACGTTCCATTGAAGAATGGACAACGACGAGAAGAGAAAGGACAAAAACAGAGAACAAGGAAGAAACAAAGGCGAAAGACCAACAGAGCACGTTAAAGAATATCAGGGTCGGGATCAGGGTCAGCAAAGTCAGGGTTAGGGGGCATGGGTAAACTGAGCAAAGACGGAGGGAAGGAAACGGGAGAACAGAGCAGAGGTGGGCGGGCAGGGTCTGGAGGAGGAGGAGGAAGAGGAGGAGACAACGGAGAGGAGCCGTCAAGGACAGCAGCAGGAGGAGGGGGAGTAGAAAGAGGGGAGCGCACCCCAGCAAGAGCAGCAACCGAAAGGGAAGCAGGGGCCAAAGAAACCTCCATAGCAGGAACAGGGGGCGCAAGCACTGAAACGGGAGGGGAAGGAGCAACAGAGCCAGAAGGAGGAGCTGAGGAAGAAAGCGAAGCCTTCTTACCCGCCGGGGAAGAGGAAGGAGAGGAGCCAGGCTTACGCTTCTGACTTAAAGAGACCGGTGTCCCAGCAACTACGTACCGGGCAACGGATTCCAGTGTCTCAACAGGAGAAGCCGAACGAGAGCACACACGACGGCCGTTAGGAGAGCGATGGACATCCGCCCGCACCGACAGGCGGTGGGGAGAGCCAATAGATGGAGGAAGAGGATGGGAAGGAGGATCGGAGGGGGACGAGGAAGAAGACACAGAAGACACGACAGACCGGGTAGAAGGAAGGGGAACCCCAGACAGAGGACCAGGAGGAGGATCCTTCGGGAGAGAACCCAAAGGAACAGAGGAGGGGGCAGTGGGCGCATCAGGGTCCAAGGCCCGGAAACGGTTGTGAGTCTGAGGAAGGCGGGAAGGACGAGGAGAGGAAGAGCGCAACACGCGAGCATAAGAGATATTAGCATAAGGCGGGAGCCGGCGAACCTGGCGCCTCGCCTCAGGAAAAGATAAACGCTCCCGGTGCTTCAGGTTGAGGACGGCTGCCTCAAGCTTGTAATGGACACACGCAGGGGAGAAGGTAGGATGGGCCTCACCGCAGTTGAGGCAACGAGCCTGGGGAGAAGTGCACTCCGACTTAAGAGTGACCCTCGCCACCACACAAAGGACAGAGAGAGACAGTCCCGGAGCAGCGGAGGGCACCATGCCCAAACCTCCAGCACTTGTTGCAGAGCCGAGGAGAAGGAATGTACTCCTGGACAGAGCACCTGGCACCAGCAAGAATGACAGAGGGTGGAAGGGTCCTACCATCAAAGGTAATCTTCACAACCCGGAGGGGTTGACGGCGACTACCACGAGGGGGACGAGTAAACGTGTCCACCTGGAGAATAGAATGGCCCTGGGCAGCGAGGATATGGCGAATATCGTCGTGGCAGTCGCGCAAGTCCCGAACACCGGTTGCAACATGGGGCGGGAGCAAAATAGTGCCAACACTGGCATTCAATTGAGCGTTCTTCGAGACCCGAACGGGGGTCTCGCCAAGGCAGGATAAGGCAGCCAAGCGGGAAGCAGCATCCTGAGAAGGAGCAGCAACGACACGTGTACCGAGACGAGTGGGGTTGAAAGTAATGGAGGCATCCACGGAATCAATGAGATGTCGATGAAGGGAGAAATCGTCAGGAGGCGCAGAATCAAGAGGGAGGAGATCAAAATATTTGGCCCACGAAGCGGGACCAAACAAGGCTTGATAGGTAGCAGAACTGGAAGGAATCGAGCGAGGGCGGCCGTGACGAGGACGGCGGTGAGAACCCCCAGAGAGAGGGGTTAAAAGGCGCAGTAGTTACAACTAGAGAAGGAGCCGCGCCAGGGGACGAGGTAGTCACCACTGGGGGCTTGGGGCTCGACCCAACCACAGAGGAGGGAGGGGAGCCAGGGGAAGGAGTCAGAGAGGCCAAAGGAGGAGCAAGGTCGGGGCCCAATGCAGCGGAGGCTACAGAGCCCGGTCTTCCAATACGGACCGACTCGGGGGCTTGGTCGCCCACCCCACGAGCCTGAAAAGGTAAGCCAGAAGCAGCCGAAACAGGGGTTATCATCTCGACGAAATTAAGAATTCACTCACGAATGTGCCCCCACACCCACCATGGAGCCACAATTAGAGGCAGGACACCCAACAAGAAGCTATCGCCGATCTTGTCGGGGCCTCCTAGGGGTGCGTCGTGAGTATACGCCCCACAAACGCCACCTTAAGAAACCGACAGTCCGTCGAGATCGGGTTCAGTGACGAAGTGGGGATTGACAATAAAAGGTTCCCCTCGCTCTCGACGTCGGGTACTGCAGTTCTACGGGTGCATGAGTATGCCTCCTCAAGCACCCGGGCGTCAAAATAGAAGAAGTCCATGGAAGAACCAGAACGAGCAAAAGGTCGGCAGGAAACGGCAAGCAGATAGGAGAAGAGGGGGGAGAAAAACGAAACAGAAGGAAAAGGAAAAGGTGCCCAGCAGAATTGGAGAGGACGGCAGCAGGAGCACAAGGCTAGAAAAGGACAGAGGACTGTCCTAAGGAGCATCACACTCCAGCAGCGGCCCACGAAGCCCCCACACGGCGACAACGAGCTGAGCGGGGAGGGGGGTCTTGGACACAAATTTGTTCCATGCTAAATGTAGAGGAATCAGCTGAGTATTCCTCAAATAAAATAAGTTGCCTCAGCTTATAAGGTAGATAAAATAAGCATTTCTCAAATAAGTAGCTGCCTCACTGCCTTACTGCTACATAGCCTTCCCGGCATGGTGCCTTCTTTTGATAATTACTTGTTGCACACCCAAATTGTATAACAGGAAGAGGTCTTGGACCCCTACTTCCCTCTCTCTTTTTTAATAATCTATATAGTCATAATTATAACTAAGTATTCAATGAATAAAGTTTTTGACATTTTTACCCTTTTCCTTACCTAACATCATTTGTGCAGCATATTTATATTTTATGTCTCACCCAGATTTAATTTCAAAATAAAACCAAACTAAATAAATTAGAAATGGGTATGTATAGCTAAGGTACACCCTTACTACTAGGTGAACAGGGGCATTTGGTGATAGTAAATGATCCCATCAGGCAGGGCTCATCACCTTCTCTCATATTTCATGTTCACCAGTGTTTATTTACTTAATAACTACTGGTATAATATCTTGCTATTATAAAACTAATTCTACTATCATCAAACACATATTTACTTCAAGTTTCAAGCAGAGAATGCATATATAACTAACACGAAGTCTACTCTTCACTAGATTCACCAGCTATAATATTTTGGTCATGTTCCAATATCATAAATCGATCCCAGTGTTATGTAGTAGAGAAAAAATGACTTATATCCAGTTTACGTAAAGCTACGAGTGGTCGAAACCACACTTAAATCCCGGAATGAACTTACGAGGGTTTTTCCACTTAGGATAGTTAATTGAATACGGACGTAGCCGCCACGAAGGCGCTAAGACAGAAAACTCTCTTAGCTAAGAGGAAAAACCTTCGTAAGTACCTTCCTGAATCCGGCCCCAGGTCTCCAGAGCAGAGTCCAGAAAAGTAAGTATTGTGCGCCTCCTCCCTCCCTCAACCCCGTTTCGGTCGCGCATGCGTGAACATGTTTCAATAGAAATAGAAAATTCTTTTCGTTTAAAATTACTCTATTGAATGAGACAATAAAACTGGTGTTGCAATTATAGAGAGTTTGATGTTATTTAAATTCTCGCCAAGTAATAATTAATACGAACGGTGTTCTTATTAGACAAGAAATGGAGGGAAATTTCTTATTCCTCCATGTTGATTTAATATAACAGATAAACTGTTATGTAGCGATCTTTTAGCTGATAACATGTTTTTATTAGATCACTAGTGGCTATATTGTCAGCTAATAATAGTTAGAAAGAATACTGACAGAAAGTGAGGATACTATTTAATTCTCTGACATGTAGATAGTATTTAGACCTCTGCAAATTTAATCTGATGCAATACCGCCATCCCTAGTTTTAAGAATTTGTCAGATGATGCGCAGTATGGAAAGTATTAGTTTTAATTAGTTCTACAAGTTAGTAGTGTTTATAAATGCTAGGCTTAGCATACAATAACAATTAAATGTTGGTTTATTTCCAACAAAATGTTGTCTCAGCGCCACCCCTGAGGTGTTGTCTCAGTTTCACCCCTGAGGTGTTGTCTCAGTGTCACCCCTGAGGTGTTGTCTCAGTGTCACCCCTGAGGTGTTGTCTCAGCGCCACCCCTGAGGTGTTGTCTCAGTGTCACCCCTGAGGTGTTGTCTTAGTGTCACCCCTGAGGTGTTGTCTCAGTGTCACCCCTGAGGTGTTGTCTCAGTGTCACCCCTGAGGTGTTGTCTCAGTGTCACCCCTGAGGTGTTGTCTCAGTGTCACCCCTGAGGTGTTGTCTCAGTGTCACCCCTGAGGTGTTGTCTCAGTGTCACCCCTGAGGTGTTGTCTCAGTGTCACCCCTGAGGTGTTGTCTCAGTGTCACCCCTGAGGTGTTGTCTCAGTGTCACCCCTGAGGTGTTGTCTCAGTGTCACCCCTGAGGTGTTGTCTCAGTGTCACCCCTGAGGTGTTGTCTCAGTGTCACCCCTGAGGTGTTGTCTCAGTGTCACCCCTGAGGTGTTGTCTCAGTGTCACCCCTGAGGTGTTGTCTCAGTGTCACCCCTGAGGTGTTGTCTCAGTGTCACCCCTGAGGTGTTGTCTCAGTGTCACCCCTGAGGTGTTGTCTCAGTGTCACCCCTGAGGTGTTGTCTCAGTGTCACCCCTCAGGTGTTGTCTCAGTGTCACCCCTGAGGTGTTGTCTCAGTGTCACCCCTGAGGTGTTGTCTCAGTGTCACCCCTGAGGTGTTGTCTCAGTGTCACCCCTGAGGTGTTGTCTCAGTGTCACCCCTGAGGTGTTGTCTCAGTGCCACTTCTGACGTGTTGTCTCATTGCCACTCCTGAGGTGTTGTTTCAGTGTCACACCTAAGGTATTGTCTCAGTGTCAACCTTGAGGTGTTATCTCAATGCCACCCCTTAGGTGTTATCTCAATGCCACCCGTTAGGTGTTATCTCAATGACGCCCCTGAAGAGTTGTCTCAGTGACATCCTAGAGGTGTTACCCCCGTATCACCCCTGAGGTGTCATCTCCGTGTCGTTCCTGAGGTGATGTCTCAGTGTCACCCCCTGAGGTGTTCTTGGTGTCACCTCTGAGGTGTTGACTCAGTGTCAACTTGTAGGTGTTGTCTTAGTGTCACCTCTTAGGTGTTGTCTCATTTCACCTCGTAGGTATAATCTGAGTGCTGCCCCTGAGGTGTTGTCTCAATGCCATCCCTGAGGTGTTGTCACAGTGTCACCCCTGGTGTTCTCTCAGTTCCTCCACTGAGGTGTTTACTCAGTGTCACTCCCTCAGATGTAGTCTTATTTCCACCCCTGAGGTGTTGTATCAGTGTCACCCCTGAGGTGATTTCTCAGTGCAACCCCTGAGGTGTTGTCTCAATGTCACCCTTTATGTGTTTGCTCAGTGTCACCCTTGAGGTATTGTCTCAGTGCCTCCACTGAGGTGTTGTTTCAGTGCCACTCCTTAGGTGTTGCTACAGTCACACCCCCTGAGGTGTTGTCTCATTTCTACCCCTGAAGTATTTTCTTAGTATCACCCTTGAGGTGTCTCAGTGACAGCTGTCACGTGAATCCCCTGCAAAGCAGAGGAACTGCCTTTTCCCCTCACCTTCAATTCCTTTCCACTGGAAGTCTACATCTACACCAGCTCAGATGAGTCGTCAGTCCTGCCACCTCTCCATACCCCCCAGGGCCTGGCACAGCCTGGTACGGCTCAGAGGCAAGCCGGGGGCCGCTGCTAACCGGTAGTTTGCCCCCACAAACAAGCAATTAGCCGCCTTCAAATGGCAGTGGTGCAGCTCAACAGAAAGGTACCGCCAGCCACGAACGAGCAGTTTGCTAGTTGACCAGATGTCCACCTTGTGTTGACACCGGATGAGTCATCACCGCCGGACTATATAAAGGGCACCGCTTTCCTGGAGAGGCAGTCTCTCCCTTAGTACTCTTGGAACACCTTGGTCTCTCTCACCCGTCATCTGCCTTCAGCCAATGTCATGTGTCTGATGTCGTGGTGGTATGGTAGCTGTCTTCAGTACACCAGTATATCTTTATGCTTTGTATTCATTGCTTTCAATATATTCTTATTAATGTCATATGATCTAGTTCACCTTTGCAAGAACATGAAGCCGAGCTACAACGTCGAACAGAAGTAGAAAGACTGCAAAGCCTAGCTTAAGAGCTTCAACTCAATAGACAACAAGAGGAAGATGGAGTTGGCATCATCTTACGTTTGAAACAAGGTAGATCAGACACCGCGCTCAAGTTCCGGCGCATGGAGGTAGAACTTGAGAGTACCCACCTCTCTCAGCACCGTGAAGCAGAAGCTAGCTTACCGGTACGTTTTAAGCCTACAGATTTTATTAAAATGATGCCGCCTTTTGTAGAGGCATAAGTAGATTCATTTTTTGTGTCATTCGAGGCCTCAGTGTCACCCCTTAGGTGTTGTCCTAGCACCACCCCTGAGATGTTGTCTCAGTAGCACACATGAGCTGTTTTCTGTGTCACCCCTGAGGTGTTGTCTCAGTGTCACCCCTGAGGTGTTGTCTCAGTGTCACCCCTGAGGTGTTGTCTCAGTGTCACCCCTGAGGTGTTGTCTCAGTGTCACCCCTGAGGTGTTGTCTCAGTGTCACCCCTGAGGTGTTGTCTCAGTGTCACCCCTGAGGTGTTGTCTCAGTGTCACCCCTGAGGTGTTGTCTCAGTGTCACCCCTGAGGTGTTGTCTCAGTGTCACCCCTGAGGTGTTGTCTCAGTGTCACCCCTGAGGTGTTGTCTCAGTGTCACCCCTGAGGTGTTGTCTCAGTGTCACCCCTGAGGTGTTGTCTCAGTGTCACCCCTGAGGTGTTGTCTCAGTGTCACCCCTGAGGTGTTGTCTCAGTGTCACCCCTGAGGTGTTGTCTCAGTGTCACCCCTGAGGTGTTGTCTCAGTGTCACCCCTGAGGTGTTGTCTCAGTGTCACCCCTGAGGTGTTGTCTCAGTGTCACCCCTGAGGTGTTGTCTCAGTGTCACCCCTGAGGTGTTGTCTCAGTGTCACCCCTGAGGTGTTGTCTCAGTGTCACCCCTGAGGTGTTGTCTCAGTGTCACCCCTGAGGTGTTGTCTCAGTGTCACCCCTGAGGTGTTGTCTCAGTGTCACCCCTGAGGTGTTGTCTCAGTGTCACCCCTGAGGTGTTGTCTCAGTGTCACCCCTGAGGTGTTGTCTCAGTGTCACCCCTGAGGTGTTGTCTCAGTGTCACCCCTGAGGTGTTGTCTCAGTGTCACCCCTGAGGTGTTGTCTCAGTGTCACCCCTGAGGTGTTGTCTCAGTGTCACCCCTGAGGTGTTGTCTCAGTGTCACCCCTGAGGTGTTGTCTCAGTGTCACCCCTGAGGTGTTGTCTCAGTGTCACCCCTGAGGTGTTGTCTCAGTGTCACCCCTGAGGTGTTGTCTCAGTGTCACCCCTGAGGTGTTGTCTCAGTGTCACCCCTGAGGTGTTGTCTCAGTGTCACCCCTGAGGTGTTGTCTCAGTGTCACCCCTGAGGTGTTGTCTCAGTGTCACCCCTGAGGTGTTGTCTCAGTGTCACCCCTGAGGTGTTGTCTCAGTGTCACCCCTGAGGTGTTGTCTCAGTGTCACCCCTGAGGTGTTGTCTCAGTGTCACCCCTGAGGTGTTGTCTCAGTGTCACCCCTGAGGTGTTGTCTCAGTGTCACCCCTGAGGTGTTGTCTCAGTGTCACCCCTGAGGTGTTGTCTCAGTGTCACCCCTGAGGTGTTGTCTCAGTGTCACCCCTGAGGTGTTGTCTCAGTGTCACCCCTGAGGTGTTGTCTCAGTGTCACCCTGAGGTGTTGTCTCAGTGTCACCCCTGAGGTGTTGTCTCAGTGTCACCCCTGAGGTGTTGTCTCAGTGTCACCCCTGAGGTGTTGTCTCAGTGTCACCCCTGAGGTGTTGTCTCAGTGTCACCCCTGAGGTGTTGTCTCAGTGTCACCCCTGAGGTGTTGTCTCAGTGTCACCCCTGAGGTGTTGTCTCAGTGTCACCCCTGAGGTGTTGTCTCAGTGTCACCCCTGAGGTGTTGTCTCAGTGTCACCCCTGAGGTGTTGTCTCAGTGTCACCCCTGAGGTGTTGTCTCAGTGTCACCCTGAGGTGTTGTCTCAGTGTCACCCCTGAGGTGTTGTCTCAGTGTCACCCCTGAGGTGTTGTCTCAGTGTCACCCCTGAGGTGTTGTCTCAGTGTCACCCCTGAGGTGTTGTCTCAGTGTCACCCCTGAGGTGTTGTCTCAGTGTCACCCCTGAGGTGTTGTCTCAGTGTCACCCCTGAGGTGTTGTCTCAGTGTCACCCCTGAGGTGTTGTCTCAGTGTCACCCCTGAGGTGTTGTCTCAGTGTCACCCCTGAGGTGTTGTCTCAGTGTCACCCCTGAGGTGTTGTCTCAGTGTCACCCCTGAGGTGTTGTCTCAGTGTCACCCCTGAGGTGTTGTCTCAGTGTCACCCCTGAGGTGTTGTCTCAGTGTCACCCCTGAGGTGTTGTCTCAGTGTCACCCCTGAGGTGTTGTCTCAGTGTCACCCCTGAGGTGTTGTCTCAGTGTCACCCCTGAGGTGTTGTCTCAGTGTCACCCCTGAGGTGTTGTCTCAGTGTCACCCCTGAGGTGTTGTCTCAGTGTCACCCCTGAGGTGTTGTCTCAGTGTCACCCCTGAGGTGTTGTCTCAGTGTCACCCCTGAGGTGTTGTCTCAGTGTCACCCCTGAGGTGTTGTCTCAGTGTCACCCTGAGGTGTTGTCTCAGTGTCACCCCTGAGGTGTTGTCTCAGTGTCACCCCTGAGGTGTTGTCTCAGTGTCACCCCTGAGGTGTTGTCTCAGTGTCACCCCTGAGGTGTTGTCTCAGTGTCACCCCTGAGGTGTTGTCTCAGTGTCACCCCTGAGGTGTTGTCTCAGTGTCACCCCTGAGGTGTTGTCTCAGTGTCACCCCTGAGGTGTTGTCTCAGTGTCACCCCTGAGGTGTTGTCTCAGTGACACCCCTGAGGTGTTGTCTCAGTGACACCCCTGAGGTGTTGTCTCAGTGACACCCCTGAGGTGTTGTCTCAGTGACACCCCTGAGGTGTTGTCTCAGTGACACCCCTGAGGTGTTGTCTCAGTGACACCCCTGAGGTGTTGTCTCAGTGACACCCCTGAGGTGTTGTCTCAGTGACACCCCTGAGGTGTTGTCTCAGTGACACCCCTGAGGTGTTGTCTCAGTGACACCCCTGAGGTGTTGTCTCAGTGACACCCCTGAGGTGTTGTCTCAGTGTCACCCCTTGTTACGGCCCTCTCGGGACGCAACGGGGTCCTTACTCTGATGTTGTTAGAGGAAGATATATGTATCCGTTCCCGAGCCAGTAGTGGCTATCAAGGGATGAGATCCGTGACGCAAGTAACTTAAAGGGAGTAGGGAAAGAAAGCTAAGAACTTAATATTATATAATGTCCGTCACCAATTAAATATATAAAATCAAAAAGAGCACAGGGGGAGGGGTATTAACACTATACAAGGGGATTATGCACAATATAGTCTTCTGCTGAAGACGCTGGTGCCACACCACTTGGTGCCGAGTCCGCGGTGCTTTCTTCGTGGCCTCAAGACGTGTCCTCTGAGAATGCCGAGCCTACCCTGGCCACAGGTCAGCCAAAACACAGGTCCACTGGGGGCACCGTCGTGGAGGCCGTCAACCACACGTCCAGCTGGTCTGCTGGCAGGTACTGAGCCACCAAGGCTGGTACGGCCACTCCACGAACGATATAAGGGGTACGCCCTAGACAGGAGTCTCGTGTGATATCACAAATCACCCTCCTGTCCTCAATACCCCAGTGGATTATCGTCTCCAACAGTCGGTCCCGGGTAAATCCTTTCACTGCCACTCCACTGGCAGGCTAACACACCACAGTGTTCTTCCGGGGGGGACGACGTCACAACAGCTGCAGCAAACTTCACAGTATGGAGACTGGCTGCCTCGGGTAGACTGACTCCACCTTCAACACAGTGGTCCCAGGTCGGCTCTGTAAGCAGACACGTCATCAATAACGGACACTAAAACACCACACTTACAGGCTCAGACACAAACACCTGACGTATCCAGTCCATAGATGGCGCTGTCGTCGGAGCACCACCTCACCAGAGGTCAGGAGCGGCGGTGTTGAGCGCTGAACCAGACTGGAAACTGGTCCTCGAGGCCAGTACACGCTGTCCTCACTAGGTGTCGTCGTCCGTTTGGCGGGGGTTTCGGGAGCTGACCCACAGATGGCGTGGTTGTCACTGCTCCAGGCTCGGACGCTGGATCCGGGTTCGTAACACCCCTGAGGTGTTGTCTCAGTGTCACCCCTTAGGTGTTGTCCTAGCGTCACCCCTGAGGTGTTGTCTCAGTGTCACCCCTGAGGTGTTGCCTCAGTGTCACCCCTTAGGTGTTGTCCTAGCGTCACCCCTGAGGTGTTGTCTCAGTAGCACACATGAGCTGTTTTCTCAGTGTCACCCCTGAGGTGTTGTTTCAGTGTCACCCTAAAGGTGTTGTCTCAGTGTCACCTTTGAGGTGATGTGTCAGTGCCAATCTTGACGTGTTGTCTAAGTGACATCCCTGAAGTGTGGTCTCAGTGACTCCCCTGAGGTGTTGTCTCAGTGTCAATCTTGAGGTGTTGTCTTAGTGTCACCGCTGAGGTGTAGTCTCAGTGATGCTCCTGAGGTGTTGTCTCAGTGTCACCCCTAAGTGTTGTCTCAGTGTCACCCCTGAGGTGTTGTCTCAGTGATGCTCCTGAGGTGTTGTCTCAGTGTCACCCCTGAGGTGTTGTCTCAGTGTCACCCCTGAGGTGTTGTCTCAGTGATGCTCCTGAGGTGTTGTCTCAGTGTCACCCCTGAGGTGTTGTCTCAGTATCACCCCTGATGTGATGTCTCAGTTTCACGGCAAAGGTGGTGTCTCAGTGATGCTCCTGAGGTGTTGTCTCAGTGTCACTCCTGAGGTGTTGTCTCGGTGTCACACATGAGGTGTTGTCTCAGCGCCACCTTCACTACTCTTCAATATCTTTCCAATCCTTCACCATCCTCCCTACTCTTCACAATACCTACCTATCACCACCTTCTATTCCCTTCACAACGTAACCTACCTTTTACCACCTTCTACTTAACTTTTTCCACCTTACCCCACCCTTTTTCCACCCTTCAGTGTCTTCCCTAATTGTCATGTCAATGCATACACTTTTCCACCTTCCCTTCCCTTCCCTTCTTCAGCTTCCCTACTATTTACCAATTTCGTTACCCTTCACCTTACCAAATATTCACCCCCATTCCTTCCCCTTACAATTTACCCTTCCTTACCCTTCTGTGTCTTCCCTGTCCTCCATCACCATCCTACCCTTTACCACTTTCCAGACTCTTCACCACCTTCCCTACCCTACACAAGTTTCCCAACCCCTCACAATCCGCTCTACTCTTCACCACATTCCCTACCCTTTTTCACTTCCCTTACCCTTTACAATCTGCTCTCCAATACACAATCTTCCCTATCCATCACCACTTCCCCTACTCTTAACCAGCTTCACAACCTTTCACCACTTTCCCGACCCTTTACAGTCTTCCCTGCCCTTCGTAATGTTCCCTACCCTACATCACTTTCCCTTCCCTTTACCACCTTCCCTACCCTTTACCACCTTCCCTACTCTTCACCACCTTCCCTACCCAACACCATTTTCCCCTACCCTTCACAATCTTTTCTCTCCTTCACAATCTTCCTTACCTTACACCATCTTTCGAACCCTTCAACAACTTTCCTACCCTTCACCACCTTCCCACACCATTCACAACCTACCCTACCCTTCTCCGCCTCCCCTACCCTTCACCAGCTTCCATTCTCTTATCATACTTCACTACCCTTCCCAATATTCCCTACCCTTCACAACCTTCCCTACCTTCACCACCTTGCCTACTCTTCACCTCCTTCCCAATCCTACATCACCTCCCCTACCCTTCACCACATTCTCTATCCTTCACGACCTTCCCTACCCTTCACCACCTTTTCTATACTTCACAATCTTCCCTACACTTCACCATCTTCCCTATCCATCACCACCTTCCCTACCCTTCACAACCTTCCTTACCCTTAACCATCTTCTCTACCCTTCACGACCTTCCCTTCCCTTCACCACCTTACCAACCCATCACCATTTGCCATACCCTTCACCACCTTCCCTTCCCTTCACCACCTTCCCTTCCCTTCTCCACCTTCCCTACTTTTCATCACCTTCCCTTCCCTTCACCACCTTCCCTTCCCTTCATCATCTTACCAACCCTTAACCATCATCCTTACCCTTCACCACCTTCCTTTAACTTTACCACCTTCCCTACCCTTTTCCATCTTCCCTACCCTTCACCATTTTCCCTTCCTTTCACCTCCTTCCTAATCTTCACCACCTTTACTGTCTTTCCTACCCTTCACTGTCTTTCCTACCTCTCACCACCTTGCTTTAACTTCACCACCTTATCAACCCTTCACGACCTTCCCAACCCCTCACGGCCTTCCGTTCCCTTCACCACCTTCCCTACCCTTCACCATCTTCCCTACCATTCACCATCTTCCCTACCACTCACTACCTTTCCTACCCTTCATCACCTTCCCTACCCTTCACTACATTCCTAACCCTTCACCACCTTCTCTACCCTTCACCACCTTCCCTACCATTCACCACCTTCCCTACCCTTCATAACTTTCCCTAACCTTCATCACCTTCCCTACACTCTATCACCTTCCCTACCCTTCATCACCTTCCCTACCCTTCACCATCCTCCCTACCATTCACCACCTATCCTACCCCTCACTACCTTCCTTACCCTTCACCACCTTCTCTACCCTTCACCACCTTCCCTACCCTTCATCACCTTCCCTACCCTTTACCATCTTCCCTACCCTTCATCACCTTCCCTACCCCTCACCATCTTCCCTACCATTGACCACCTTCCCTTCCCTTCATCATCTGTCCTACCCTTCACCACCTTCCAATCCTTTCACCACCTTCCCTACTCTTGACAATGGTCACTATAGAAGTGCCATAACACAATATTCACTATAAAAGTGTCACAATACATTGAACACTATACAAGTGACCTCAACTTAATGGTCACTATACAAGTATTAAAAACACAATGGTCACTATACAAGTGTTCACAACAGAATGGACACTATATAAGTGTCACAACACAATGGTCACTATACAAGTGTCACAACACAATGGTTACTATACAAGTGTCACAACACAATGGTTACTATACAAGTGTCACAACACAATGGTTACTATACAAGTGTCACAACACAATGGTCACTATACAAGTGTCACAACACAATGGTCACTATACAAGTGTCACAACACAATGGTCACTATACAAGTGTCACAACACATTGATCACTATACAAGTGTCACAACACGATGGTCACTATACAAGTGTCACAACACGATGGTTACTATACAAGTGTTACAAGCAGGTCACTAAGTTATCTGACCCTTATGAATAAATATTGGCCCACGACCTGATCCTACATATTATATGGTGGCAATTATAGTTGTCACATTTAAATCATTCTCGCAGAATACTGTCACTTGAATCCATCCATTTCAGACTATTACCGTAATTCCAGTTCAGACCAAATAATTCCTGCCTGACTAAAAAAAACAATCTTTGATATAAAACCAATGTCTCCAGGCTTCGTAATTTATTTTATAATCTACTTGCAAGGACTAACTTGTGTGTTACAATGAAGGTTTTCGGTGGATAAACTGCGCTTTGGGGTGTGGTGCTGGTCGCACTGCACATGGCGTGTATCCGTAGCCTACGTAAGGACAAACAGGAAAACAATGAGCTCTACACTGAGCTTAGTTGGGAAGTGAGCTCTAGGTCAAGCTTGTTTGATGAATCATCAAACGTGCTGACGTACATTCCGACTGTGAGTGAGTGCCGGTTCCCCCTGATCGGTCCCTCCCTGACAGGCCTTCAGTACCAACGGTAAAACCTTGCCCTCCGCCTTTCACTGGACACAATGAGGAATGAAAATGGTTATCAGGGTTATCACGTCCTATCAGGGTTATCACGAACCGTTAGTACTGTTATCTTCCTCTGCTGCCTACTGATAGTTATGGCTCCCTTCCTCACTCGATCATTTCTGGTCGGTGGTGACTCTCTTAATCAAAAGTCCACTGATAACAATAGCTCTCTTGATCACGTGACCACTGATAACAATACCTCTCTTGATCAAGTAGGTTGTGTAGATACTACATCTACCCACCAAGTGGTCACTGGCACCACTTCTAGTGGTCAGCCTGTGGTCACCGGACAGCTCCCGGTGAGAGTCTAGTCTCTACCACAACGCAGGTATGAACTACCTCCAAGACTCCCAAAATTTAAGCGCCCATCATAGGCCCAGAGATGCCCTCGCCCTTCACAGACCACCAAGTCTTCTTCAGACCCTCAAGATAAAACACAGAGGATATTTTACGACTAGGAGCCTCCAGAACAGTGGAAACTTCTCGCACCAGAGAAAAAGGAGTACAAAAAGCCAGTGGAGACAACAGAGAAGGTTTCCGAGGACAACACAGGGAAGAAAGATAAGAAAGAAAAACAAAATGGTGAAAAGGGGAAAGTAAAAGGGAGCCAAAATAATAACCCATAGAAACAGACGGGCAAAAATGCCAAGAAAAATGGCAAAAAATGATGAGCCAATCACGCTTTGGGTCACATACGGGTCCTGTTGATTGAATGAGGTGTGGTACGAGTCTCTTGGTCGCAGACAGAGCGGGAGTGGTACATGTTCCGTTGTCGCGGGAGTGGTACGTATCCTGTTGTCGCTGTCCACTCGGCTGCGAGACACGTACGTGTGTGTGTGTGTGTGTACTTACCTAGTTGTGCTTGCAGGGGTAGAGCTCTGGCTCTTTGGTCCCCGCCTCTCAACTGTCAATCAACTAATGTACAGGTTCCTGAGCTTACTGGGCTCTATCATATCTACACTTGAACCTGTGTATGGAGTCAGGCTCCTCCACATCACTTCCTAATGCATTCCACTTGTCTACTGCTCTGACAATTAAAAAATTATTTCTAACGTCTCTATGGCTCATTTGGGCACTCAATTTCCACATGTGTCCCCTAGTGTGTGCCCCTTGTGTTAGCTAGCTTCAGTCTTGAACACAAGGCAGGCTAGTCAGTGTGGTGTGTATCACGGGGGGGGGGGGGGGGGGGTGTTACTGATGTTAACAGCCGTGATACGTTTTTGTTGTCATAAGAGAGTTTGGTGGTGATGGTCCTTACAAGGTTGTCTAGGGTGTATGAGGAGTAAGGGAAACAGCCTAGTACACAAGTCACAAATTTATACGTACAAGTGACAGGATTACATTTAACAAGGCGTTTTCCTTACAACATAAGATCACTATGTATTATAACTCAAGTGGCTCTGACCACCCCACAGCTCACTGTCCCATTCCTGGTGTCATGCACCCAGCCACAAACCGCTATCATCCAACGACACATATCTTTTTGCCTCTAGGAAACCTGGACTCTTATAAAACCTCTCCAACTTCTGCAATATTACTCTACCCAATCTTGCAACCCTGGATATAGACAAGGATAGGTTTATCTGACTGAACGGCCGGAGAAAACCCCTCAAATAGCAGGAACGGTCGGCAGCGATACACCTCCCCCTCCAGTCAAGATGGCGTCCACCTCTCTTGCCTCATCGCCCCTTAATACTCTACTCTTTACATATGCTATCAAACACATTAATGATTTTATTTACTATATTCCCCCACGCATACTTTTTCATAGAGTCCATTTTTCCCTTACATACTAAAGCTATTCAAGTTCTCATTATTTCTGATGATCTCCAGCTGAGAAGGCACTACTTTACTGGGCGGAGTAATAATGATGACTCGCGGCCTCTCTGATCTCAGCTGGGGATTTATATTAATATACACTCTCCCTGTGTCCACCAACATTTTACAACCGAAACCAACCTCCACCGGAGGTAAGGTTCGTAACACCCCTCCTAAGCCATGGAGAAAAAAAAGGGAAATTTTTAAAGGAATTTCACTTTTTTTTTCACATAAAATTAACACCTCAAAAAGATTTCATAGTAATTGTAAAGAAACAGTAAATGATATATAATAAACACTAGATACACAAGAATATATACATCTCTGAGCAATAGTACAACCCTAAGTCACCCCAGGTTTTGGCAATCTAAAAAGTGCATCTGTTACTACATTTAATTTTCCTGGAATATGTTTGATGACCAGATTGTACTCTTGCAGCAATAAAGACCACCTTAATATTCTCTGGTTGGCATTCTTCATGCTAGCAATAAATGTTAAGGGGTTGTGGTCAGTAAATACTTCAACAGTATTGGCTGATAAATAAATGTCAAATTTTTTAACAGATAGTAATAATGATAAAGCCTCCTTCTCCACTGTGGAGTAATTCTGTTGACATTTAGTAAATTTTTTAGAATAGTAATGTATTGGATGATTAATACCCTCATCATCTTCTTGCATTAGCACAGAACCAGCACGCCAGTCCGAAGTATCTATATATAGTTTGAATGGCTTAGAGTAGTCAGGAGTAGCTAACACTGGACCAGATGACAACATTCCTTTTAGTTTAGTAAATGCATCCTGACATTCCTGAGACCATCTAAACTTTACATTTTTACATAGCAAGTTTGTCAAAGGAGCTGCAATTGCTGCAATTTTTTTTACAGAACTTCCTATAATAAGCACACATTCCTAGATATCTTTGTACCTCCTTCTTGCTAGTCAACACTGGATACTCTAATATATAATTTACTTTATTTTTGAGTGGTAACACCTTCCCATTTCCCACTTCATATCCTAAGTAAGAAATACTAGCTCTGGCAAAAGTACATTTATGTAAGTTTACAGTTAAATTAGCCTCCTTTAATAAGCATTTTAATAGTTTAGCCACACCTTTCATATGGTCCTCCCAATTATTGTGAAAAATTACAATATCATCCAAGTAAGCTCTACATTGTGGTATGTCTTTTAACACTAAGTTCATAAGACGCTGGAAAGTTGCTGGGGCATTTTTCAGCCCAAAAGGCATTACAGTGAATTCATATAACCCATCTGCAGTTATAAATGCACTCATCTCCCGAGCTCTTGGTGTTAAGGGAATTTGCCAGTACCCTTTTGACAAATCTAGTTTGGTTACAAACTTGGCTTTACCGACACTGTCAATACAATCATCTAATCTAGGCATTGGAAAGTTATCATCAACAGTCATTACATTTAGCTTACGGTAGTCAATGACCAACCTGTGAGTTCCATCCTTCTTTGGAACCAAAATACAAGGACTACTCCAACTGCTGCTGCTAGGTCTCACCAATCCATGTTGAAGCATATAGTCGACTTCTTTCCGGATGAGATTTAACTTGGTAGGGTTGACTCTATATGGGTGTGACTTGACTGGTTGGTTGTCGGTCACCTCGATGTCGTGGTGAATAACTGTAGTCTGGGTGGGAATATCGCCAAAAAGGTCTGCATGAGAAGTCAGCAACTGCTCCAAGTCCTGCTTCTGCTCTGATGACAAATGTTCCACCATTTCCTGGACATTAGCCAACCACTCCCCATTGCTAAAATAAGGTACATGAGCATTAGGTGCACTATTAAAATCACATTCCCCATTATTCTCAACTACATGGGCTACACTAAGCACCTGGTTGGTATTGGTAGGTCCCTTCTGTGTTAGTTTCATCCTATTCACATGCACTACTATTTCCTTTTGTCTTGAGATCAGGTGTTTGGATTACATAATTGGTGGGACTGAGTTTCTTTATCACTGTATAGGGACCTTGGAACCTATGCAACAATGTTGGTCCCTGTCGTGCCATTAGTACCACCACTTTATCACCTGCCTCAAAATGTCGTTGCTTTGTCTTTTTATCGTACTGTGCCTTCATTTTTCCTTGAGCTTCTTTAAGATGAATTAAGGCTTTAGCCCTGTTTTTATTTAACTTATCTTGTAAGTCATGAATATAGTTTACCTGCACAACACACTTTGGATTTCCAACCAACTTATCTCTTAAGATTGTTAGTGGACTTCTCACCTCATGGCCAAAAACTAATGAGTTGGGTGAACACCCCAGGGACTCCTGATAAGTATCCCTCAGTGCCATGAGCATCAGTGGAAGACCATCATCCCAGTCTCTGCCAGTTTCCATGCAACTGGTTCTCAGCATTTGCTTAAGGGTTTGGTGCATCCTTTCCAAAGCACCTTGGCTCTCCGGATGGTAAGTAGTGGATGTCTTATGGAGGATGCCAAACTCCTCACAAAACTGCTGAAAACCTTTGGAAGTGAAATTTGCCCCATTATTTGTCTGTATTACTTTTGGTAAACCAAAAATAGTACAAAAATTCATTATGTGCCTTACTACCACTTTCGTTGTAGCATTTCTCACAGGGAATGCCTCAGGAAAGCGTGTAGTCTGACACATCATGGTGATACACACATTACCACTCTTGGTTCTAGGCAATGGGCCTACTACATCAACAATAATATGGGTAAAGGGTTCCTCGGCCAGCACAATTGGCTGTAAAGGAGCTTTTGGTATTACCTGGTTTGGTTTGCCAGTTTTTATACATACTGGACATTCATTACAATACTGGATGACATCTTTCTTTAATCCAGGCCAGGTAAAGTACTTGCTTATTTTATTATATGTTTTTGCAATACCCTGATGACCGCCTATTGGTGAATCATGGGCTACACTTAGCACTTTTTCTCTATAACCCCTCGGAGGGACTACTTGATTAACTACCTCCCAAGTGTGTGACACAGGTGAGCTCCTAGGTCTCCACTTCCGCATTAACACCTCTTTAGTGTAGTAATAAGTCATAGCCTCCGATTCTGCTTCTAGTTCAGTTACTGCCTTATTATGCAAGTCAGTCAACGTAGGATCAGTTCTTTGCTGATGAATAAAATTTGATTTTGATCTCAAGTCTGAAGAGCCAGATGTGGTAACTGGACTACACTCTCCCCTACCCCTTTTCCTAGGTGGTTTGGTGGAGGTGCTCCCCATCCTGTTCCCATCTGCTTCTTCCAACTTGGCCATAAAAGTGTCACAAAGATCCACTTCACTATTTGATTTGTTAACCTCTAATTTTGTCTCCTGACCTACATTATTGGGAGTTTGTGATATTTGAGACTCTGATTTTGACTGGGTCACGGCACATGCTGGGTACATTACCTTGTCCTCAGGATCTGCCCTTGCCCTAATCACCTCTGGCTTAGTTAGCATTATTGGGTGGTTATCTCTTTTAACTCTATTACCAGCAAGATCATTGCCCACAATTAGATCAATGCCAGCAACTGGTAATTTAGGACTAACACCTACTAAACTTTTGTCTTTAATAAAATCACAGTCTAGGTTTACTTCTCTCAAGTGTACAGTCTGGAAATCTCCTGTGATTCCCTGTATAATCATTACCTCCCCAGTCTCTGTAGACTGTATATATTCTAACACACTCTCTAATAATAAAGATTGGGATGCTCCTGTATCCCTCAAAATTTTAACATCATGCCACAAACCATTTGCACACTGTAATTTCCCATTTGATATAAACCCTCCAAAATGATTTATAGCAAGTGCTTTTTTCCCCATTATTTTTGTTACACCTTTGGTTTTCCTCCCATCACACCTTGTGAGTGCCATAGGCCTCTTTTTTGGGTGGAGAAACCAACAACTCTTAACAACATGACCCTTCCTATGGCAGTAGGAACACTGTTTCTACTCTGGGTGAGGCTTATTACTAGTGTGATCCTCTTTGGGTTTCACATTACTCTCTTTACCACCTGGCACCTTTGAAAAAGTGTTTCCTTGACCTGCTGTTGGGTACATGTGGGGACCCAAATCTGACTGAGGAGTTTACTGCTCGACCAGATCCTTGTCTATTTGATTGAATTTTATTTTTAAAAGTTACTTTATTCATCAACTCATATTCATCTGCTAATTTAGCCAACTCGTAGATATCTCTGGGCAATTTCTCTGCCAAATACAAAGCCACATTAGAAGGTATGCAAGATAAAAATTCTTCTACTAGGAGTAAATTTTTAAGAGAGTCCAGATCCCTAATTTTTTCTGCATCTAACCATTTATTAAACATGTGATATTTCTCTTGTGCAAATTCTACCAAGGTTTGACTTGTGGTCTCGTCTCAGTTTTCTAAACTTCTGCCTATAAGCCTCAGGAACAAGTTGATAAGCAGTAAGGATGGCTGCTTTTACCTTATCATAGTCAAAACTGTTACTCAAAGGCATAGCTGCAAATATCTTCTGTGCCTTTCCCACCAACTAACCTTGAAGAAGATACCCATTATGTTTCAGGCCACTTCATACTCTGTGCCAACTTTTCAAAATGTATGAAGAATTGGTCTGAGTCAGACTCACAGAATAGTGGAAACTTGACATTTTTGTGAATCTTTAACTGCACAGGTGTTCCTAAATCGTCAACACCGGTATTTTCTGATCTAATTCCCAAATCTGCTAGCCTAATCTGTAACTCTATCTTTTTCTGAGCTAGCTCCACTTCTAACCTCTTCATAGCTAGTTCTTGAGCTTGCTCTGCCTCTAGCCTCTTCTGAGCTTGCTCTGCCTCTAACTGCAACTTCTTTAGTTCCAATTCTGCCTGCCACTGCATCTGAGTCTCTACCTTTCCTGTAGTTACAACATTTGCACCACTGGTGGACGGAGACTGCTCTAATATTTCCTATGGGAGAATTTGCTCATCTACCCAGTGTATCATTATTTCTCTTTGCAGTTCCGTCTTCACCATTCCCATGTGCAATAATAGTCCATAGTGCTTGCCAACAGCCACTAGGATAGACTTTTTTGCCGCTTTCAAACCCTCAACACTAGGATTGTCGACAATTTGTTGTGCAACCAAATCCATTTTTTAGTGTGCTAAGATACAGCAGACTCCAACACAATTTATAACTCTGCACCCACCTTTCTCTTTTTAGGCTGAGAATTTGTTTTGAAATTTGATAAGGACAGTGCTTAATTTACTTGACTACCCTGTCAACTGGTAAATTTTTTGCACTCGAGAACACGCACAAAAATTCTTAAAACACTTTTCATAAAGATTAATAAACTGCACATAAATAAGTTACGAAGTACATATTCATATTATACCAATATTAAAAATATTCTAAATTTCTACACAAGTTAAAGTAAAAAAAAAAATAAGCTACACAATTTTTATATCAGGTTACATCTACAGGCTATCCACTTTTACAAGGCTTTCGATCAGGCTGCTCAATATATAAGGTGCTCTCGGACAGGCTACCCAATTCTATCACGGGGGGTGTGTTACTGATGTTAACAGCCGTGATACGTTTTTGTTGTCATAGAGAGCTAGTGAGAGTTTGGTGGTGATGGTCCTTACAAGGTTGTCTAGGGAGTATGAGGAGTAAAGGAAACAGCCTAGTACACAAGTCACAAATTTATACGTACAAGTCACAGGATTACATTTAGCAAGGCGTTTTCCTTAGAACATAAGATCACTATGTATTATAACTCAAGTGGCTCTGACCACCCCACAGCTCACTGTCCCATTCCTGGTGTCATGCACCCAGCCACAAACCGCTATCATCCAACGACACATATTTTTGCCTCTAGGAAACCTGGACTCTTATAAAACCTCTCCAACTTCTGCAATATTACTCTACCCAATCTTGCAACCCTGGATATAGACAAGGATAGGTTTATCTGACTGAACGGCCGGAGAAAACCCCTCAAATAGCAGGAACGGTCGGCAGCGATACACCTCCCCCTGTAGTCAAGATGGCGTCCACCTCTCTTGCCTCATCGCCCCTTAATACTCTACTCTTTACATATGCTATCAAACACATTAATGATTTTATTTACTATATTCCCCCATGCATACTTTTTTATAGAGTCCATTTTTCCCTTACATAGTAAAGCTATTCAAGTTCACATTATTTCTGATGATCTCCAGCTGAGAAAGCACTACTTTACTGGGCGGAGTAATAATGATGACTCGCGGCCTCTCTGATCTCAGCTGCGGATTTATATTAATATACACTCTCCCTGTGTCCACCAACATTTTACAACCGAAACCAACCTCCACCGGAGGTAAGGTTCGTAACACCGTGCAACAACCTGGGGTCACCATCTCAACCCCCCAAGCAGCCAGAACAACATCAGCTGAACTTAGAAATATTATGGTAAAGTACTGCAGAATTTGGTACAGTTGATCCCTAATTCATTTGCCTCTTTGGAATATTTCAGTTCGGGAGTGTTTCTTTTATTTCCATTTTGATATTCATAATTAAAAAATCTTGTTTATCATTTATGGTGTTTTAGAGTTCTCCAATAAACATATATGATTGGCTATGCTGTGGTATCTAAAAGCCGAGTTTTATTGAATGAGTCAGTACAAATATTGCAAGCAAGCCTAGGCTATTTTAATATCTGATATATCCCCTTGTTTTGAATGAATTCCACACTTTAACGTAAAGTTTTTTTTACGTTAAAGTGTGGAATTAAGCGTTAAAGTGTTTTCTTAAAGTTTCCCCCCTTTCCAATTACTTGGAAAGGAGGAAAACCCTTTCCAAGTAATTGGGGATTAACCACCCCAAGGAATTAATGGTGAAATTAATTGCACCAAACCACAATTAATTAATCATCATGTTCGTGTAGGTTTGGTGATGGCAGCAAGAGAAGATCCTTGAGTTTCGCTAGAGGCCCAGTACAACGTCTTCGTGTTTGTAGTATCTAAGGCGATCAACCATCTAAGATTCACGAGGAGTGGACTGAAGGCTAATAGTAGAGCTCTGGGGTCTCTAAGATAAGTTAACTACGGGCAGGGTAGTGGACGAAGGAGGGACATTACCCGACCCATGTTACAATGGTAGCAGCGGTGTTTTCAGCAATTTCTCAATAAATTGCTGAAAGGCTCTCGCGTCTTGGCCATTAGGTCACTTACAGTAGGGTTAAGGTTCGAATTAAGCATAGGCGTATAAGATAGGAGTATAACGGGTGCGCCTTTGTTAGTTGGACAGGGTACTTATTACTCGACCCTTGGCAACTAAGGAAAAGGGTGTTGCGTGGTTTCCTCGCAACAGCAATTCTTGTTTTCAAATTGTCCGGCCGGGGAAGTGAAAAGGACGCTATTATTTTCCCCGTGAGCGTGTTAGACGACCCAACCGCTAGACTTTACAGTATTTTCCGTTGACAGCGAAGGCAGGTATTTTTGTACTGTCGGAATCTAAGTACATCCGTTTACTTAGGCTCGGGGCAACAGGGTGAGCCGGGACAGTACGGTTATAGTCTTTAAATCGAGTTTATTAAGTAGATGTTAGTATGTTCCTAAATTAAGTGCTTACCGTAGATTTCAATGTTCCAGTATTAAAAATTTTGTTTCTTAAGAAATAAATTAAGTTCCCCTTGTAGTCTCTAAGATTTCCCCTAATTAAGTTGTATATTTCTAGGATATATTACTAGAGTAAGATTATTGTCGCTGTGTAGTACAGTAATTTTAGTGGGAGTGTGGTTGTTGAGTAGCTTGGACCGAAAATTCGCGTTATTTGTGATTAAATCGACTTCGTGTGTAAAATCAATGTCCAATAGGTAAGTGTGGTTCTGTAAATCTCGCCAGTAAAATAAATATTGTGCTTATACCAGGGAAGAGTAAAATTGTTTTTTTGTCGATTTAAGCGAGTTTTCGATATTTCGGGTGCCGAAAAAAAAATTCAGAGTCCAGTCGTTTGAAAATTCAGATTTTGGCAAAAATTTGAAGTGGAGTGTAATGAGAATGTCCAAGGTGTCAATAGTGTGTTTATATCAAGAAAGCGAAAAAATTGTTTTTTGTTGATTTAAAAGAGAGCTTGCAATATTTTGTGTGTTAGAAATTTTTCAGTTCAGTCGTATGAAAACTCAGATTTTGGTGAAAATTCGATTTCGTGTGTAAAGTGAACATCCGAGGTATCAGTGCAAGGCTTTCGACCTCGCCAGTAAAGTAATTATTGTGTTAACGTCAGGGATGCAAAAATTAATTTTTGCCAATTTAAGCAAGTTTTCACGATTGGTGATAGAATATTTTCGTAGTTCAGTTCCAGTGAAAACATAGGTTTTGGAGAAAAATCGAATTAGCGTTACACGTGCGTATCCCAGGTATCAGTGTTCTTCAGTATTGCGGGCTATTAACGTCTTCCTTGTTTAAAAGTTGTAAATTGAAAATTGGAATTTTAAGCTTTTAGGCAAATTTGCACGAGGCTTTTTTTTTTTTGGGCGGTTTAACTCAGAGACGAGTTTAGCATTGATTTTTTTTTAAATTATTCAAACTACATCTAGTGTCTAGTCGTATAGCCAGTTTTTTCTAGAATTATGCCCAAACAATTAACGTCACTAAATTGATTTAAGGTAAAATTATTTTTTTTGTAATTTTTAATAATTTTGTATGTTAATCTATTTTATTTCATAAAGTTCAGTTAGAGTAAACTTGTTATCTTTCGTTTCCTAACGTAAAATTATTTTTTTGTAATTTTTAATAATTTTGTATGTTAATCTATTTTATTTCATAAAGTTCAGTTAGAGTAAACTTGTTATCTTTCGTTTCCTAACGTAAAATTATTTTTTTGTAATTTTTAATAATTTTGTATGTTAATCTATTTTATTTCATAAAGTTCAGTTAGAGTAAACTTGTTATCTTTCGTTTCCTAACGTAAAATTATTTTTTTGTAATTTTTAATAATTTTGTATGTTAATCTATTTTATTTCATAGAGTTCAGTTAGAGTAAACTTGTTATCTTTCGTTTCCTAACGTAAAATTATTTTTTTGTAATTTTTAATAATTTTGTATGTTAATCTATTTTATTTGATAGAGTTCAGTTAGAGTAAACTTGTTATCTTTCGTCTCCTTAATTCCGAATGTGGGTCACATGTATCAAGTGAAAAGAATTTCATTCATTGGTTGCCTAGGGTCAGGGGTGACGACGACACCTGTCAGCGCCTGTCTAAACAACGCGATGATGTACGGTTGCTCGCAGGATAGAGACACTCTTTTTTATTATTGGCGAAATTCTTACAGCCAAGAACTGGCGCATGCAAGATTTCAGGGGTTAAGTACTTTGCGTTGATGGTGAAGGTTTGTTTGTGGACATGCGAAGTGCATGGGATTCACCTGGAACCGTCAAAGGTCGCAATGTGTTGGGTAATGATGAATATGGATACTCTCCATGGATGCACAACTGGCTCTACCCATCCTCTCCCGACATGTCCACCTCACGCCACCCCATACCCTCCCCAGGCCACCCCGTATCCACCCAATCTCCTGTCCACCCCATATCTACCCCAAGCTGCCCCATACCCACCTCAACCCCTGGCCTCCCCATATCCACCCCTGGCCGCCCCATACCCACCCCAACCCCAGCCAATCACTACCCAAACCCAAGTCAACACATTATTGAAATTGTGGTACACTACATTTCTCTCTCAACCCCCACAACCTGGTCTCACCCAACCCCACCCTTTACAACCCCCAACATCACAACCCCTGCTTACAACCCCTCCAGATAAGATAAGAAAGAAAAACAAAATGGCGAAAAGAGAAAAGGGAGCCAAAATAATGACTCACAGAAACAGATGGGCAAAAATGCCAAGAAAAAGGGCAAAAAATGATGAGCCAATCGCATTATAAATCACATACGTGTCCTGTTGATTGTATCAGGAGTGGTACATGTCTCGGTGTGGTACGTGTCTCTTTGTCACAGATAGAGCGGGAGTGGTACGTGTCCTGTGTTCACGGGAGTGGTACATGTTCCATTGTAGCAGAAGTGTCCCGTTTTAGCAGGAGTAGTACGTGTCCTGTTGTCGCTGTACACTGGGCCGTGAGACACGTACGTGTGTGTGTGTGTGTATACATCTATATTGTTAAATATGACCAAAAAAGTGCGATTAATAATTCTAACACAAATTTCAATATCCAATTAATACCCATTGTTTCGTGTTTTGTCTTCTGTTTGTCGCCAATTTGTTCACCTAGTCGAAAACTGTTGCACCATATCACCTCACCCAAGTGCGAATATATGTAAGACGGATAAGCTGTTTAAGTGTTAGAATAAGTGAAACTCGATTTAGGGTTTTCGGGTTACAGTCATGTGTGTAAACTAAAGTCTTTGAAAATGTAATAAGTTATTACAAAACGTGTTCAAGCGTGGCATCAGACTAGAAATAAAAATGACTTTTGGAGAATTTATTTTTCAATTACCATCCATCCACAGTAAAAAGAAACATAAGAAATATTGAGAAAATTCGTGTTAGAATTATTAATCTCACTTTTTCGGTCAAATTTAGCAACATATTTAACAGGTCAAGTCCTTTAACAACATATTTAACAGGTCAAAAAAAAAAAAATATATATATATATATATATATATATATATATATATATATATATATATATATATATATATATATATATATATATATATATATATATATATATATATATATATATATATTAGTATATTTTGGTAGCAGTCTTTCCTGTAGACATATATTATTAAATATGACCGAAAAAGTAAGATTAATAATTCTAACACGAATTTTCTCAATCTTTCGTACATTTCTTTTCACTGTTGGAGGTAAATCAAAAATCAATTCTCCAAAATTCATTTTTATTTCTAGTCTGACGCGACACGAGCGCGTTTCGTAAAACTTATTACATTTTCAAAGACTTTAGTTTACAAATACACAACTGAATAGAACTTACGCATCTCCGATTTTATATCAACATTTGAGTGAGGTGGAAGGGGTGATGTGGCATTAATCAACACAAGACAGAACAAGAGGTGGCATTAATAGGGTATTAATTTCATCAACACAAGACAGAACACGAAACAATGGGTATTGAATAGAAGTGTTTGTAGAAAGCCTATTGGTCCATATTTCTTGATGCTTCTATATTGGAGCGGAGTCTTGAGGTGGGTAGAATATAGTTGTGCAATAATTGGCTGTTGATTGCTGGTGTTGACTTCTTGATGTGTAGTGCCTCGCAAACGTCAAGCCGCCTGCTATCGCTGTATCTATCGATGATTTCTGTGTTGTTTACTAGGATTTCTCTGGCGATGGTTTGGTTGTGGGAAGAGATTATATGTTCCTTAATGGAGCCCTGTTGCTTATGCATCGTTAAACGCCTAGAAAGAGATGTTGTTGTCTTACCTATATACTGTTTTTTTTTTGGAGCTTACAGTCCCCAAGAGGGCATTTGAAGCCATAGACGACGTTAGTCTCTTTTAAAGCGTTCTGTTTTGTGTCTGGAGAGTTTCTCATGAGTAGGCTGGCCGTTTTTCTGGTTTTATAGTAAATCGTCAGTTGTATCCTCTGATTTTTGTCTGTAGGGATAACGTTTCTATTAACAATATCTTTCAGGGCCCTTTCCTCCGTTTTATGAGCTGTGGAAAAGAAGTTCCTGTAAAATAGTCTAATAGGGGGTATAGGTGTTGTGTTAGTTGTCTCTTCAGAGGTTGCATGGCTTTTCACTTCAGGTCAAGCGTTGTATACATGTACACTTGCCCCCACGAAGGATGTAACCTTCAATGTAAGTACATAGGTATGACGTCGACCAAGCTGATGAGGCGTTTGACATGCCATCTTCAATCTGGTGCCCCTAGGAATCACATGAGACAAGCCCATGACATTACTCTAACAAGAGAAATGTTGAACAAGAATACTTGCATAATAGACAAAACCCAAGATTCAAGAAGATTACAAATTCTTGAGGCAATTCACATAAGAATAGAGCGACCTACCATGAACACCCAAATCACGGAACTATTTACTCTACCCACCATGAGAGTAAGGACAAGACAAGAACATATCGATGCCAACACAGAAGACAATGTCCAACATAACAGGCCAATTACACTGGATTAATCTTTGTGTTTAGATAGGAGATGCCTCGTATGGGCCAATAAGCCTTCTGCAGCCCCTATGTTTATCCCTTATGTATCCCCCCATGTTTTTCACCTTCATTGTATTATCACCTGACCTAATGCGGGTATAAAATCAACTAGTATTGTAAGATCTGTTCACTTGAGAATGAACCATGGAGGTTCGAAACGTCGTGCAAATTATACAAATAAGTGTAATACACTCTATAGTAAATCACTTCTTTTCTTCACCTTAAAAGTACGAAAATGAGTTTTGGAGAACTCCTATTCCAATTAAGCCCTGATGCTAAGAAAATAGTTAGAGGGATAGAAGCCCTAAACCAGAAAATAATAAATACAGAATATGCGGTCATATTCAATGAAACATGTTTGAAAGAAAACCTGCTGCCAGTATACACCAATATATATATATATATATATATATATATATATATATATATATATATATATATATATATATATATATATATATACATATATATATATATATATATATATATATATATATATATATATATATATATATATATATATATATGTGACAATGTCAGACCACGGAGGAAAATGAAACAGGAATTTCCTTAAGTACTTTCGTATATTAAATACATCTTCAGAAGGAATGATTTTACAGATCGAGTGATGGGTATAAATAGGCAGGAGAGAGTGGTGAAGTGAGGTGAGGTACAATACTTGGACAACGCAGACAGCCCATTGGCCCATCAGATGCACCCAATTGGCCCATTCGATGTAGCCCAATGGCCCATCTGATACAGCAGCCATACAAGCATAATACATAGGTAATTATAACATAAAGAGGTAAATATATACAATGAATTAGTGAGACAAATGTTTTTCAATGATCCTACTTAAATCGCCCTTTAGCTGATCTATTAGAAATGGATCTAAGTTATATAGACCACTGCTAATATTCAAATTACTTTCTTTGGTGATCTGTATCAAAGCAGATTCAATTATGTTTCTGTTAATATCTAGCTGTTCTGGCTACCTAGTAGCCAGAACTCACTTCTCAGCCTACTATTCAAGGCCCGATTTGCCTAATAAGCCAAGTTTTCCTGAATTAATATATTTACTATAATTTTTTTCTTATGAAATGATAAAGCAACCCTTTTCTCTATGTATGAGGTCAATTTTTTTTATTGGAGTTAAAATTAACGTAGATATATGACCGAACCTAACCAACCCTACCTAACCTAACCTATATTTATAGGTAAGGTTAGGTTAGGTAGCCAAAAAAAGCTAGGTTAGGTAGGTTAGGTAGACGAAAAAACATTAATTCATGAAAACTTGGCTTATTAGGCAAATCGGGCCTTGAATAGTAGGCTGAGAAGTGCGTTCTGGCTATTAGGTACGACATATATATATATATATATATATATATATATGTATATATATATATATATATGTATATATATGTATATATATATATATATGTATATATATATATATATAAATATATATATATATATATATATATATATATATATATATATATATATATATATATATTTATATATATATTTATATATATGTCGTACCTAGTAGCAAGAACGCACTTCTCAGCCTACTATGCAAGGCCCAGTTTGCTTAATAAGCCAAGTTTTCATGAATTAATATATTTTCTCTAATTTTTTTCTTATGAAATAATAAAGCTACCCATTTCATTATGTATAAGGTCAATTTTTTGTTATTGGAGTTAAAATTAACGTAGGTATATGACCGAACCTAACCAACCCTACCTAACCTAACCTATCTCTATAGGTTAGGTTAGGTAGCCGAAAAAGTTATGTTAGGTTAGGTTAGGTAGGTTAGGTAGTCGGAAAACAATTATTTCATGAAAACTTGGATTATTAGGCAAATCGGGCCTTGCATAGTAGGCTGAGAAGTGCGTTCTGGCTACTAGGTACGACATATATATATAAATATATATATATATGTCGTACCTAATAGCCAGAACGCACTTCTCAGCCTACTATTCAAGGCCCGATTTGCCTAATAAGCCAAGTTTTCATGAATTAATGTTTTTTCGTCTACCTAACCTACCTAACCTAGCTTTTTTTGGCTACCTAACCTAACCTTACCTATAAATATAGGTTAGGTTAGGTTAGGTAGGGTTGGTTAGGTTCGGTCATATATCTTCGTTAATTTGAACTCCAATAAAAAAAAATTGACCTCATACATAGAGAAAAGGGTTGCTTTATCATTTCATAAGAAAAAAATTATAGTAAATATATTAATTCATGAAAACTTGGCTTATTAGGCAAATCGGGCCTTGAATAGTAGGCTGAGAAGTGAGTTCTGGCTACTAGGTACGACATATATATATATATATATATATATATATATATATATATATATATATATATATATATATATATATATATATATATATATATATATATATATATATATATATATATATATATATATATATATATATGACAATGTCAGACCACGGAGGAAAATGAAACAGGAATTTCCTTAAGTACTTTCGTATATTAAATACATCTTCAGAAGGAATGATTTTACAGATCGAGTGATGGGTATAAATAGGCAGGAGAGAGTGGTGAAGTGAGGTGAGGTACAATACTTGGACAACGCAGACAGCCCATTGGCCCATCAGATGCACCCAATTGGCCCATTCGATGTAGCCCAATGGCCCATCTGATACAGCAGCCATACAAGCATAATACATAGGTAATTATAACATAAAGAGGTAAATATATACAATGAATTAGTGAGACAAATGTTTTTCAATGATCCTACTTAAATCGCCCTTTAGCTGATCTATTAGAAATGGATCTAAGTTATATAGACCACTGCTAATATTCAAATTACTTTCTTTGGTGATCTGTATCAAAGCAGATTCAATTATGTTTCTGTTAATATATATATATATATATATATATATATATATATATATATATATATATATATATATATATATATATATATATATATATATATATATATAAGCCAAATTTTCATGAATTAATATATTTTCTCTAATTTTTTCTTATGAAATGATAAAGCTACCCATTTCATTTTGTATGAGGTTAAAAAAATTTTATTGGAGTTAAAATTAACGTAGAAATATGACCGAACCTAACCAACCAACCTAACCTAACCTAACCTATCTTTATAGGTTAGGTTAGGTTAGGTAGCCGAAAATGTTAGGTTAGGTTAAGTTAGGTAGTCGAAAAAGCATTAGTTCATGAAAACTTGGCTTATTAGGCAAATCGGGCCTTGCATAGTAGGCTGAGAAGTGCGTTCTGGCTACTAGGTACGACATATATATATATATATATATATATATATATATATATATATATATATATATATATATATATATATATATATATATATATATATATATATATATATATATATATATATGTCGTACCTAGTAGCCAGAACGCACTTCTCAGCCTACTATGCAAGGCCCGATTTGCCTAATAAGCCAAGTTTTCATGAACTAATGCTTTTTCGACTACCTAACTTAACCTAACCTAACATTTTCGGCTACCTAACCTAACCTAACCTATAAAGATAGGTTAGGTTAGGTTAGGTTGGTTGGTTAGGTTCGGTCATATTTCTACGTTAATTTTAACTCCAATAAAATTTTTTTAACCTCATACAAAATGAAATGGGTAGCTTTATCATTTCATAAGAAAAAATTAGAGAAAATATATTAATTCATGAAAATTTGGCTTATTAGGCAAATCGGGCCTTGCATAGTAGGCTGACAAGTGCGTTCTGGCTACTAGGTACGACATATATATATATATATATATATATATATATATATATATATATATATATATATATATATATATATATATATATATATATATATATATATATATATATATATATATATATATAGATATATATATATTATTAAATATGACCGAAAAAGTAAGATTAATAATTCTAACACGAATTTTCTCAATCTTTCGTACATTACGCTTCACTGTTGGAGGTAAATTAAAAATCAATTCTCCAAAATTCATTTTTATTTCTAGTCTGACGCGACACGGGCGCGTTTCGTAAAACTTATTACATTTTCAAAGACTTTAGTTCACAAATACACAACTGAATAGAACTTACGTATCTCCGATTTTATATCTACATTTGAGTGAGGTGGAAGGGGTGATGTGGCATTAACACAAGACAGAACAAAGTGTGGTATTAATAGGGTATTAATTTCATCAACACAAGACAGAACAAGAGTATTAATTTCATCAACACAAGACAGAACACAAGACAAAGTGAAAAGCCATGCAACCTCTGAAGAGACAACTAACACAACACCTATACCCCCTATTAGACTATTTTACAGGAACTTCTTTTCCACAGCTCATAAAACGGAGGAAAGGGTCCTGAAAGATATTGTTAATAGAAACGTTATCCCTACAGACAAAAATCAGAGGATACAACTGACGATTTACTATAAAACCAGAAAAACGGCCAGCCTACTCATGAGAAACTCTCCAGACACAAAACAGAACGCTTTAAAAGAGACTAACGTCGTCTATGCCTTCAAATGCCCACTTGGGGACTGTAAGCTCCAAAAAACCCAGTATATAGGCAAGACAACAACATCTCTTTCTAGGCGTTTAACGATGCATAAGCAACAGGGCTCCATTAAGGAACATATAATCTCTTCCCACAACCAAACCATCGCCAGAGAAATCCTAGTAAACAACACAGAAATCATCGATAGATACAGCGATAGCAGGCGGCTTGACGTTTGCGAGGCACTACACATCAAGAAGTCAACACCAGCAATCAACAGCCAATTATTGCACAACTATATTCTACCCACCTCAAGACTCCGCTCCAATATAGAAGCATCAAGAAATATGGACCAATAGGCTTTCTACAAACACTTCTATTCAATATCCATTGTTTCGTGTTCTGTCTTGTGTTGATGAAATTAATACCCTATTAATACTCTTGTTCTGTCTTGTGTTGATGAAATTAATACCCTATTAATACCACACTTTGTTCTGTCTTGTGTTAATGCCACATCACCCCTTCCACCTCACTCAAATGTAGATATAAAATCGGAGATACGTAAGTTCTATTCAGCGAAGCCCAACATCCAACTCACAGTACAGGGTCAACCAATAGAATGGGTCGACATCTATCAGTATCTAGGAATCATCCTGGACACACACATGAATTTTATTGCTGAGGTCACATACTTGAGAGAGCGAACTGCGGCCCGGACGGCAATCCTCAGGTCGCTAACCTCCCTTTCTGGAGGAGCCAATCTGCAAGTCCTTCGCACATACTATGTACAGGCAGTCAGATCAGTGATCGATTATGCCGCACCTGCACTCACAGATCTATCACACCAACAGTGGAAAAAGCTTGAAGTTGCCCAAAACAATGCTATGAGAGCTGCACTGGGAGCCCCCATGTGGACCAGGCTTGAAACTCTTAGACTGGAGACGGGTTTGCCCTCTCTACAAGAAAGAATATCACAAAGGACAGCTACAATTATCAGTAAGATAATTATTTCTTCTGATCCAATCCCAGTACGGCTTGCTTTTTTTGGTTGGACTAGGCCAAAACAATGGAAACTCTTGGGTTGCAAGAGCAGGAAAAGTCCTAAACAGACTACATTTAAAAAACATGATTCTTGATAGAGAGGGTGATCATCCACACCCAAATTACACTCCTTCCGCGCCGTGGGAAGAGCCTACTTTCAAAATAGTAATAGAAAGTCTCCCAATGAAAAAGGCTGCCTATGATCCGACAATCCTAAGGCGCATAATAGAAGAGCAAATGTATAGCATAGCAGTAGCAGGAGCCACCCACATCTTCACAGACGGATCGGTGGACACAGAAAATGAGAGTGCTGGCGCTGCTCTTTGCACGACCAGCGTTCAGGCATATTGGAGACTGGGAGGACTAGTATCATCAACCCAAACTGAGCTGTTCGCCATACAACAGGCATTCGCATATGTGATTGCACAAAACACTCAAAATGCAATCATACACACAGACTCAAAAGCTGCACTTCAAATACTAGGACAAAAACAGTGGAAAGATAATGTGGAAATAATTACCACCATTTTGTATCAAGGAGCAGTCGCTAAAGGCAAAGGCCTCAACATAACTTTAAACTGGATCCCATCCCAAATTGGAATCCCATTAAATGAAAAAGCTGATGAAATTGCTAAATTGGCAACTCGTCATCCAGTGATACATAAAACAATTCAACCCAGCCTAGAGAACATAAAAAACATCATCACCAAAAACTCTCACATCTCAACAAAGCCTACCTGCACCAGAGAATAGCTGAAGGTTCGCCATCTGCAACATGGTATTTTCAGGCAACCAAATTAGAAAGGTTAAATATCCCAAAAGGAATCCACAGGGAAATAGCAGTTAGGCTATATAGACTACGTCTAGGTTACAGATGCAACTGGGAGATTGGTGAACCCCGACAGAGAGAGTGCATCTTCTGCCAAACTGTCACAGAAAAGCCATTACTTCACTATCTTCTGGAATGTGAAGCAACCAATGACCTTAGAAGAGCTTTAAGAGTTCCTGAATCATGCAGTGGCCACCCTGAAGCCAACAACACAGCCACTCTCCTGGTCAACAAAGGTGTCCAGCAGCTGGACACCCTCATAAAGACTGTGAAGCAGTATCCTCCCCCACGATAACAGCTTGATGGTTAAATGCAACCTCAGAACACTGGGAAAAAAAAAATTGTACCACTTACGGGCTATTCATGCCCGTGCCACCTCTTGGGTGGCTTAATCTTTATCAATCAATCAATCAGTTCTATTCAGTTGTGTATTTGTGAACTAAAGTCTTTGAAAATGTAATAAGTTTTACGAAACGCGCCCGTGTCGCGTCAGACTAGAAATAAAAATGAATTTTGGAGAATTGATTTTTAATTTACCTCCAACAGTGAAGCGTAATGTACGAAAGATTGAGAAAATTCGTGTTAGAATTATTAATCTTACTTTTTCGGTCATATTTATTAATATATGTCTACAGGAAAGACTGCTACCAAAATATACTAATATATATATATATATATATATATATATATATATATTAGTATATTTACTAATATATATATATATAAATATATATATATATATATATATATATATATATATATATATATATATATATATATATATATATATTTATATATATATATATATATATATATATATATATATATATATATATATATATATATATATATATATTTTATTAAATATGACCGAAAAAGTAAGATTAATAAATCTAACACGAATTTTCTCAATCTTTCGTACATTACGCTTCACTGTTGGAGGTAAATCAAAAATCAATTCTCCAAAATTCATTTTTATTTCTAGTCTGACGCGACACGGGCGCGTTTCGTAAAACTTATTACATTTTCAAAGACTTTAGTTCACAAATACACAACTGAATAGAACTTACGTATCTCCGATTTTATATCTACATTTGAGTGAGGTGGAAGGGGTGATGTGGCATTAACACAAGACAGAACAAAGTGTGGTATTAATAGGGTATTAATTTCATCAACACAAGACAGAACAAGAGTATTAATAGGGTATTAATTTCATCAACACAAGACAGAACACGAAACAATGGATATTGAATAGAAGTGTTTGTAGAAAGCCTATCGGTCCATATTTCTTGATGCTTCTATATTGGAGCGGAGTCTTGAGGTGGGTAGAATATAGTTTTGCAATAATTGACTGTTGATTGCTGGTGTTGACTTCTTGATGTGTAGTGCCTCGCAAACGTCAAGCCGCCTGCTATCGCTGTATCTATCGATGATTTCTGTGTTGTTTACTAGGATTTCTCTGGCGATGGTTTGGTTGTGGGAAGAGATTATATGTTCCTTAATTGAGCCCTGTTGCTTATGCATCGTTAAACGCCTAGAAAGAGATGTTGTTGTCTTGCCTATATACTGAGTTTTTTGGAGCTTACAGTCCCCAAGTGGGCATTTGAAGGCATAGACGACGTTAGTCTCTTTTAAAGCGTTCTGTTTTGTGTCTGGAGAGTTTCTCATGAGTAGGCTGGCCGTTTTTCTGGTTTTATAGTAAATCGTCAGTTGTATCCTTTGATTTTTGTCTGTAGGAATAACGTTTCTATTAACAATATCTTTTAGGACCCTTTCCTCCGTTTTATGAGCTGTGGAAAAGAAGTTCCTGTAAAATAGTCTAATAGGGGGTATAGGTGTTGTGTTAGTTATCTCTTCAGAGGTTGCATGGCTTTTCACTTTCCTTCTTATGATGTCTTCGGCGAAACCATTGGAGAAGCCGTTATTGACTATGACCTGCCTTACCCTACAGAGTTCTTCGTCGACTTAATCCATTCTGAGCTGTGGCTGAGAGCACGGTCGACATATGCGTTAACGACACTCCTCTTGTACCTGTCTGGGCAGTCGCTGTTGGCATTTAGGCACATTCCTATGTTTGTTTCCTTAGTGTAGACTGCAGTGTGGAAACCTCCGCCCTTTTCCATGACTGTTTCATCTAGAAAGGGCAGCTTCCCATCCTTTTCCATCTCGTAAGTGAAACGCAGCACGGAACTCTGCTCAAATGCCTCCTTCAGCTCCTTCAGATGTCTGACATCAGGTACCTGTGTAAAAATGTCGTCAATATACCTGCAGTATATGGCCGGTTTCAAGTTCATGTCGACTAAGACTTTTTGCTCGATGGTACCCATGTAGAAGTTTGCAAACAGGACACCTAGGGGAGAACCCATGGCGACCCCATCTACTTGCTTATACATGTGCCCATCCGGGCTCAAGAAGGGTGCCTCTTTAGTACAAGCTTGGAGTAGTTTCCTCAGAATATTTTCTGGTATGTCAAGAGGAGTACAGGCTGGATCACGATACACTCTGTCGGCTATCATTCCGATTGTCTCGTCCACAGGTACGTTGGTAAACAGCGATTCTACGTCCAACGAGGCTCTTATCCCTGTGGCCCGTGTGCCCCGCAGTAAGTCAACAAATTTCTTTGGAGACTTCAGGCTGAAGGCGCAAGGAACATAAGGAGTCAGCAGGCCGTTGAGTCGCTTCGCCAGTCTGTACGTGGGTGTGGGTATCTGGCTAATGATTGGCCGAAGTGGGTTTCCAGGCTTGTGCGTCTTGACATTTCCATACGCATATCCAGGTTTATATTCCCCAATGATCTTTGGCAGGTGGAGTCCAGATTTCTTGGCGTTCACAGTTTCGATCAGTTTGTTGACCTTTGCTTTTAATTCGGCTGTAGTGTCCTTCGTTACCCTTTGGAACTTAGTTTGGTCAGAGAGTATGTTCATTTTCGCCAGATATTCGTCTTTTTTAAGAATGACATATATTGGCGACTTGTCACCTCTCCTGACAACTATCTCCTTGTTCTCACCAAGGCTTTTAGCTGCCGCTTTAAGCTCGGGGGACAGTATGGTGCTTCTGTAGTTGCCTCGATTCTTTCGTCCTTCTGCAATAAGTTCTGCTTGTAAGGTATCTTTGGTAGTGACCTTCTTTTGTGTCTCGAGGTCGAATATGTCGTCCAACAGAATTTCCAACTCTACTTTCCGGGCCATCTCACTCGGTCTGGACATAACATGACAGTTTATGCCCAGATTTAGGAGAGTGACTTGGTCCTCAGTGAGGTTAATTCCTGCAAGGTTCAGGAAGCCATCTCTTGGTCGTGGAATTGCCATAGGTCCTCCATATAATGTTGTTAGTTTCTTGATAATCCTTGTTTCAGTGCTGAGGTGATGTTGGTCTGTGAGGATGTCGAGGTGTTGTTCAATGCGGGTACGGATATTATCGTCGATGTTGCTATTTCTCCACTCGTTTGTAGCATGAAGTAGCATGCTACACTCGTTTGTAGCACGAGTGGAGAAATAGCAACATCGACGATAGTATCCGTACCCGCATTGAACAACACCTCGACATCCTCACAGACCAACATCACCTCAGCACTGAAACAAGGATTATCAAGAAACTAACAACATTATATGGAGGACCTATGGCAATTCCACGACCAAGAGATGGCTTCCTGAACCTTGCAGGAATTAACCTCACTGAGGACCAAGTCACTCTCCTAAATCTGGGCATAAACTGTCATGTTATGTCCAGACCGAGTGAGATGGCCCGGGAAGTAGAGTTGGAAATTCTGTTGGACGACATATTCGACCTCGAGACACAAAAGAAGGTCACTACCAAAGATACCTTACAAGCAGAACTTATTGCAGAAGGAGGAAAGAATCGAGGCAACTACAGAAGCACCATACTGTCCCCCGAGCTCAAAGCGGCAGCTAAAAGCCTTGGTGAGAACAAGGAGATAGTTGTCAGGAGAGGTGACAAGTCGCCAATATATGTCATTCTTAAAAAAGACGAATATCTGGCGAAAATGAACATACTCTCTGACCAAACTAAGTTCCAAAGGGTAACGAAGGACACTACAGCCGAATTAAAAGCAAAGGTCAACAAACTGATCGAAACTGTGAACGCCAAGAAATCTGGACTCCACCTGCCAAAGATCATTGGGGAATATAAACCTAGATATGCGTATGGAAATGTCAAGACGCACAAGCCTGGAAACCCACTTCGGCCAATCATTAGCCAGATACCCACACCCACGTACAGACTGGCGAAGCGACTCAACGGCCTGCTGACTCCTTATGTTCCTTGCGCCTTCAGCCTGAAGTCTCCAAAGGAATTTGTTGACTTACTGCGGGGCACACGGGCCACAGGGATAAGAGCCTCGTTGGACGTAGAATCGCTGTTTACCAACGTACCTGTGGACGAGACAATCGGAATGATAGCCGACAGAGTGTATCGTGATCCAGCCTGTACTCCTCTTGACATACCAGAAAATATTCTGAGGAAACTACTCCAAGCTTGTACTAAAGAGGCACCCTTCTTGAGCCCGGATGGGCACATGTATAAGCAAGTAGATGGGGTCGCCATGGGTTCTCCCCTAGGTGTCCTGTTTGCAAACTTCTACATGGGTACCATCGAGCAAAAAGTCTTAGTCGACATGAACTTGAAACCGGCCATATACTGCAGGTATGTTGACGACATTTTTACACAGGTACCTGATGTCAGACATCTGCAGGAGCTGAAGGAGGCATTTGAGCAGAGTTCCGTGCTGCGTTTCACTTACGAGATGGAAAAGGATGGGAAGCTGCCCTTTCTAGATGTAAGTCATGGAAAAGGGCGGAGGTTTCCACACTGCAGTCTACACTAAGGAAACAAACATAGGAATGTGCCTAAATGCCAACAGCGACTGCCCAGACAGGTACAAGAGGAGTGTCGTTAACGCATATGTCGACCGTGCTCTCAGCCACAGCTCAGAATGGAAGCAAGTCGACGAAGAACTCTGTAGGGTAAGGCAGGTCCTAGTCAATAACGGCTTCTCCAATGGTTTCGCCGAAGACATCATAAGAAGGAAAGTGAAAAGCCATGCAACCTCTGAAGAGATAACTAACACAACACCTATACCCCCTATTAGACTATTTTACAGGAACTTCTTTTCCACAGCTCATAAAACGGAGGAAAGGGTCCTGAAAGATATTGTTAATAGAAACGTTATCCCTACAGACAAAAATCAAAGGATACAACTGACGATTTACTATAAAACCAGAAAAACGGCCAGCCTACTCATGAGAAACTCTCCAGACACAAAACAGAACGCTTTAAAAGAGACTAACGTCGTCTGTGCCTTCAAATGCCCACTTGGGGACTGTAAGCTCCAAAAAACCCAGTATATAGGCAAGACAACAACATCTCTTTCTAGGCATTTAACGATGCATAAGCAACAGGGCTCCATTAAGGAACATATAATCTCTTCCCACAACCTAACCATCGCCAGAGAAATCCTAGTAAACAACACAGAAATCATCGATAGATACAGCTATAGCAGGCGGCTTGACGTTTGCGAGGCACTACACATCAAGAAGTCAACACCAGCAATCAACAGCCAATTATTGCAAAACTATATTCTACCCACCTCAAGACTCCGCTCCAATATAGAAGCATCAAGAAATATGGACCAATAGGCTTTCTACAAACACTTCTATTCAATATCCATTGTTTCGTGTTCTGTCTTGGTTTGATGAAATTAATACCCTATTAATACTCTTGTTCTGTCTTGTGTTGATGAAATTAATACCCTATTAATACCACACTTTGTTCTGTCTTGTGTTAATGCCACATCACCCCTTCCACCTCACTCAAATGTAGATATAAAATCGGAGATACGTAAGTTCTATTCAGTTGTGTATTTGTGAACTAAAGTCTTTGAAAATGTAATAAGTTTTACGAAACGCGCCCGTGTCGCGTCAGACTAGAAATAAAAATGAATTTTGGAGAATTGATTTTTGATTTACCTCCAACAGTGAAGCGTAATGTACGAAAGATTGAGAAAATTCGTGTTAGAATTATTAATCTTACTTTTTCGGTCATATTTAATAATATATGTCTACAGGAAAGACTGCTACCAAAATATACTAATATATATATATATATATATATGTATATATATATATATATATATATATATATATATATATATATATATATATATATATATATATATATATATATATATATATATATGTCGTACCTAGTAGCCAGAACGCACTTCTCAGCCTACAATGCAAGGCCCGATTTGCCTAATAAGCCAAGTTTTCCTGAATAAATATATTTTCTCTCATTTTTTTTCTTATGAAATGATAAAGCTACCCATTTCATTATGTATGAGGTCAATTTTTTTTTAGTGGAGTTAAAATTAACGTAGATATATGACCGAACCTAACCAACCCTACCTAACCTAACCTAACCTATCTTTATAGGTTAGGTTAGGTTAGGTAGCCTAAAAAGTTAGGTTAGGTTAGGTAGGTTAGGTAGTCGAAAAACAATTAATTCATGAAAACTTGGCTTATTAGGCAAATCGGGCCTTGCATAGTAGGCTGAGAAGTGAGTTCTGGCTACTAGGTACGACATATATATATATATATATATATATATATATATATATATATATATATATATATATATATATATATATATATATATATATATATATGCAGAATAACCACATATGAAAAATAGAAAATGCTTAACGCGTTTTCGGCTAATTCGCCTTCATCAGAGCAAAGTAGAATTCATTCTACTTTGCTCTGATGAAGGCGAATTAGCCGAAAACGCGTTAAGCATTTTCTATTTTTCATATGTGGTTATTCTGCATACTTGGATCAGTGTTTTTGTGATCATTGTTGCATATATATATATATATATATATATATATATGTCGTACCTAGTAGCCAGAACGCACTTCTCAGCCTACTATGCAAGGCCAAATTTGCCTAATAAGCCAAGTTTTCATGAATTAATTGTTTTTCGACTACCTAACCCACCTAACCTAACCTAACCTAACTTTTTTCGGCTACCTAACCTAACCTTACCTATAAAGATAGGTTAGGTTAGGTTAGGTAGGGTTGGTTAGGTTTGGTCATATATCTACGTTAATTTTAACTCCAATAAAAATAAATTGACCTCATACATCATGAAATGGGTAGCTTTATCATTTCATAAGAAAAAAATTTGAGAAAATATATTAATTCAGGAAAACTTGGCTTATTAGGCAAATCGGGCCTTGCATGGTAGGCTGAAAAGTGCGTTCTGGCTACTAGGTACGACATATATATATATATATATATATATATATATATATATATATATATATATATATATATATATATATATGTCGTACCTAGTAGCCAGAACGCACTTCTCAGCCTACTATTCAAGGCCCAATTTGCCTAATAAGCCAAGTTTTCATGAATTAATTGTTTTTCGACCACCTAACCTACCTAACCTAACCTAACCTAACTTTTTCGGCTACCTAACCTAACCTAACCTATAAAGATAGGTTAGGTTAGGTTAGGTAGGGTTGGTTAGGTTCGGTCATATAACTACGTTAATTTTAACTGCAATAAACAAAATTGACCTCATACATAATGAAATGGGGTAGCTTTATCATTTCATAAGAAAAAAATTAGAGAAAATATATTAATTCATGAAAACTTGGCTTATTAGGCAAATCGGGCCTTGCATAGTAGGCTGAGAAGGGAGTTCTGGCTACTAGGTACGACATATATATATATATATATATATATATATATATATATGTCGTACCTAGTAACCAGAACGCACTTCTCAGCCAACTATGTAAGGCCCAATTTGCTTAATAGGCCGAGTGATTTTATGTAATTTCAATAATTTTTTTCCAAATAGTTTATTTGAATTATTAATATTATTTTATATTAAGACCATAATTTATTGACTGAATTGTGTTAGTTTAGGTTAGGTTAAGATAGGTTAGGTTAGGTAGGGTTGGTTAGGTTCGGTCATATATCTACGTTAGTTTTAACTCAAAGTTAAACAAATGAACTTATACATAATGAAATGGACAGATTTATCATTCCATAAGAAAAAAAGAAGTGAAAAATATATAAATTCAGGAAGACATTGCCTATTAGGCAAATCGGGCCTTGCATAGTAGGCCAAGAACGACGTTCTGGCTACTAGGTACAACATATATATATATATATATATATATATATATATATATATATATATATATATATATATATATATATATATATATATATATATATATATATATGTCGTACCTAGTAGCCAGAATGCACTTCTCGGCCTACTATGCAAGTCCCGATTTGCCTAATAAGCCAAGTTTTCACGAATTAATGTTTTTTCGACTACCTAACCTACCTAACCAAACCTAACCTAACTTATTTGGCTACCTAACCTAACCTAACCTATAAAGATAGGTTAGGTTAGGTAGGGTTGGTTAGGTTCGGTCATATATCTACGTTAATTTTAACTCCAATAAAAAAAAATTGGCCTCATACAAAATGAAATAAATAGCTTTATCATATCATAAGAAAAAAATTTGAGAAAATATATTAATTCAGGAAAACTTGGCTTATTAGGCAAATCGGGCCTTGCATAGTAGGCTGAGAAGTGCGTTCTGGCTACTAGGTACGACATATATATATATATATATATATATATATATATATATATATATATGTCGTACCTAGTAGCCAGAACTCACTTCTCAGCCTACTATTCAAGGCCCGATTTGCCTAATAAGCCAAGTTTTCCTGAATTAATATATTTACTATAATTTTTTTCTTATGAAATGATAAAGCAACCCTTTTCTCTATGTATGAGGTCAACTTTTTTTATTGGAGTTAAAATTAACGTAGATATATGACCGAACCTAACCAACCCAACCTAACCTAACCTAACCTATATTTATAGGTAAGGTTAGGTTAGGTAGCCAAAAAAAGCTAGGTTAGGTTAGGTTAGGTAGGTTAGGTAGACGAAAAAACATTAATTCAGGAAAACTTGGCTTATTAGGCAAATCGGGCCTTGAATAGTTGGCTGAGAAGTGCGTTCTGGCTATTAGGTACGACATATATATATATATATATATATATATATATATATATATATATATACATATATATATATATATATATATATATATATATATATATATATATATATATATATATATATATATATATATATATATATATATATATATATATATATATATATATATATATATAATGTCGTACCTAGTAGCCAGAACGTCGTACTTGTCCTACTATGCAAGGCACAATATGCCCAATAGGCCAAGTTTTCCTGAATTTATATTTTTTTTTATTTTTTTTTATTTTGGAATGATAAAGCTATCCATTTCATTGCGTATGAGTTAATTTTTTTAAATTTGAGTTAAAACTAAATTAGATATATGACCGAACCTATCTAACCTAACCAAACCTATCTTAACCTAATCTAAACTAACACAACTAAGTCAGTAATTTATGTTCTTAATATAATATAAAAATAATTATTTAAATAAACTAATTGGAAACAAATTATTGAAAATAAAGAAAATCACTCGGCCTATTAGGCCGAGTGATTCCCCTCACAATATCTTTCATGTTGTCAACAATATCTCCAATTCCAGCTACCGGATAACAGACCCTTAACCTGTTCCCCCTATCTCTGGCACAAAACGCCCTGTTTAAATACCTCACCTGGGAATCTCCCACAACCAAAATTCGTGTAGGTTCCTCCTTAACTTTCTGAGCACTTTGAGGGGATTGTGCTTCGTTGCTCTTCGTTGATTTCCGTTTGAGTGAGCTGCAGGCTCACCTCAGCATTCGTCTTCCAACACGGCAAATGAATTTGATGTCCTTAGGGCGTCTGTAGGAGGCCTTGTCAAGGTCTTCTTAAGACCCCTGTCCTTAGACGACTTTCCACGACGAGGTCTTGTTAATATTGGTCTCCTCCTTCGTTTCTTCTTGATGTTTCAGCTGTCGAACCTCCTTTCGTAGAGAATCCATCTCTGCTCTCAGAGTTCCAACTAGATTCATCAATTCCTTCACTAATCCTTCCATTATTGCTATAATAATGTTACTACAATCGGAGCTCCAGCTAACACAACCTCTCACTGTGACTGCACCTGACAGACTGAATATAAATAAATAAAGCTTCACCAAGGCAGGGCGAGGAACATAATATCTGATCTTAGAAAGAACGCCAACAGTTTTAGAAACTTTTTTTGCTATATTTAGAATGTGTCCCTGGAAATTCTGCTTGTTATTGATGTCTGGTATGAGACATCCCATATGAGTGGGATTGGATGGTTATAAATAGGACCTGCCTCGTATGGGCCAATAGGCCTTCTGCAGTTACCTTTATTCTTATGTTCTTATGTTATGACTAAAAAAATCTAGTTAAATCTTGGTTTGAACATTAGTTGCTGTGCAATTGGCCTTCTGCAGTTTCCATAATTCTTATGTTCTATTGTTAATGGGTCAAATTACTTGGTAATATATTGGACATAGGATCGAGGGATTGATTTATGTGTAATTTATTTATTTATATATATATACAAGAAGGTACATTGGACCTTATGAAGATTTAATTAAGGAGGTAGATGTATTTAATGCAACATTGAACCGGAAACCATCTAGTATAAAAAGGCATCCGCCCAGAAAAGAAAATTATACACATGACAAGATGCTTAAGGGGTGGACATTAACAATGAGGAGAGCTCACAGGAATTGGAATAGGAATGGTAGGACTGAGGAAGGGAAGAATGCTTTACTGGCAGTTGCTAGGCTGTGTGGGGAGAAGAGAAAGGAAATTAGGAGCAAGTAATGGCAGGAATTTGCAGAGAAAGTTGAGAGTAACAGAAACTTGAAGGAAATCTGGCAAGACGTAAATAAAATACGGGGTAAAAAGCATAATTTTGTTGCACATCCAGACCCGCAAGGAATTGCAAATGGGCTCGTAAATAAATGGGCAGAAGCTGCCAAACTTAGTTCATTACCCGCTGTAACGAGAGAGTCATTAAATTCTTGGAAAGATCTAAGAAAGGATTTTATACTTATAGCAGGTAACTGGTGATGTCACTTGCACAGGTATTACTAGAGAAGAACTAATAACGGCGATTAAAGTTGGGAAATCTACCACACCTGGGGAGGATGGAGTAACTTATGAAATACTTAATGAACTTGCCATTATGACGAAAAGCCCACTTTTAAACCTCTTTAATATTAGTTATAAAGAGGGCAGTATTCCCAGTAAATGGAAAAAAACTATGATCATCCCTAAAGCCAATGGAGAGTACAGACCTGTGTCTTTAACCTCGTGTTTTTGTAAAATGATGGAGAGGATCATTTTAAATAGACTTTTATATATAATAGGCGATCAGCTGTCTAGTAATTTGTTCGGGTTCCTCAAAGGAAAAAGTACCTCTGATTGTATTATTAAATGTCTAGCTAATGAAAATGATTATTATAGAATTTTCGTTGATTTACAAGGAGCTTTTGATAAAGCCAACAAAGAGGTTATTTTATATGAATTAGCTAGTCTTGGTGTTAAAGGGAAATTATTGCGCTGGATAGGGGATTATCTTTACGAAAGGAAGGCTCAGGTGTGGTATCAAGGTTGTATGTCAGGTGTGAGGTCTTTTGAACTCGGCACACCTCAGGGAGGAGTGTTGAATCCTACCCTGTTTAATGTACTAATGAATACGATAGCATCTGAGAGATACTCAAATGGGGTAACTCCGATCATATATGCCGATGATATTTTGTTTCAGGGCAAAGATATTTCAAAGGTTCAAACAGTGTTGGACAATTTCGGAAACCTGTGTCACCTGTGTGGTGGTTAATGAAAACAAAACTAAGTTTGAATGTAGAAGTCGGAGCCCCATTGTATTGAAAATAAACGGTAAAAATATAGAGAGAGTTAATATATATAAATATTTAGGCATATATGTTGGATATACCCATGAGAGTTTGGAAGCTGAGATGAACAGACTGTTGGGTCAATGTCGGAAGAAATTACAACCTCTGAAGGCCTTGGCATGCTGTGGAAACGGAGTGGGAGTCCCTGTGCTACGAATGATATACTTGAGTACTGTAAGATCTCTTATTGATTATGCTGGACCTGTCATTTCTTGTTTTGGTAAAGGTAGGATGGGCAAGTTGGAGAAGGTACAAAATGAAGCCATGAGAATTATCTTAGGATGCCCAAGAAATGCTATGATTGAGATAATGAGGATGGAGTTGAATCTGCAGAGTATTGGGATAGAATTGAAGAGATAAATGTAGCCTCTGCCATTAGATTAATGAGAGGTGGGGGAGCTAATGAATTAATCCTCTCGGTTCAAAAGGTGGGAAGTAGTGAACAGTGTATGATGAAGAAGAGAGTATATATGAATAAATTATGTTATAATGTTATAAAGTATGATGTTATTACAGAGTGTATTGCTGTGACCAAGAGAAAATTTACACCACCATGGGAGGATTGTAATGTATATGTAGTAATTACTCCTTTGCATAAGAAAAAAAGTATGTATGAAATAGGAGAGCTGAGGGCAACATATGATTGTATAATTAGAAAACTGCCTACAGAAAACACTCTACATGTATATTGTGATGGGTCAGTAGCTAGGGATGGGAAGGCAGGATGTGGAGTTTTGATCAGGGAGTACACTGACATCGGCACTGTAGATACTGTTATTGGACGCCGCTTAACTGACAATGTCTCTTCAACGCAGGCTGAACTCCAAGGAGTATTAGCAGGATTACAGGAAGTAGTCAAATGTGGTAAAAATGCTTGCTTCTTTATTGACAGCAGAGGAGCGTTAGAGTCTTTAAATAGCAGACGCCCAGTATATCAGAATATTGTGATAGAGTGTAGAGAGAATATTAAGAAATTAGAAAAAACGGGGTATAAAGTAAGATTCATGTGGATCCCTTCACATGTGGGAATACTGTTGAATGTGGTAGTTGATGACATAGCGAAGAGAGCCACTGAAAAAACTCTTGTTGATGTTGTATGTCAGTTAACCTTGAAACAAATAAAAACAAGAATCAAGATGATCCAGGAGGGTGAAGAAATGATAAAGAGAATTGCAATGGTGGACAGTAGTAACACACTTAAGAATTATTCAATAATAAATACAAATTCGTCCTTCACTTATGGTAAAGGAAAGTCTACTTGGAAGGATTCAATTTACATGAGATTAAGATTAGGATACAAATATATCTGGCAATACGGTGTTGATGTCAGTGAAAAAGATAAGGAGTGTAAATTATGTAGTATGCCGCACGCCCACACCTTAGAACATTATGTATTAGAGTGTCAACTTATTGAAAACTATAGAAATAAGGAAATAAATAGTGTACCACATCAAATTGTTTGGATGTGTGATAATGGTATGATAGACAGTATACTTAGGAGCTACAAGAATTTTGCCCCGAGAGTGTAACAATTGTATGCTGTACTTACTATATAAACCTGCAATGTTAAATGGGATTCTTGTAGATTGATTGATTGATGAAGATTAAGCCACCCAAAAGGTGGCACGGGCATGAATAGCCCGTAAGTGGTGGCCCTTTTAAGCCATTACCAGTATCAAGAGCTGATACTGAAGATCTGTGGAGGTGCGAATTAATGCACCCTGCATGACGGGAGATGTCTCCCTTGTGAATGTGTTAAGATGAAGATGAAGCCACCCAAAAGGTGGCACGGGCAGGAATAGCTCCTAAGTGGTGGCTGATCAAGATTGATGATTGATTGATTGAAGATTAAGCCACCCAAAAGGTGGCACGGGCATGAATAGCCCGTAAGTGGTGGCCCTTTTAAGCCATTACCAGTATCAAGAGCTGATACTGGAGATCTGTGGAGGTGCGAATGCACCCTGCATGACGGTCTCCCTTATGAATGTGTTAAGATGAAGATGAAGCCACCCAAAAAGGTGGCACGGGCATAAATAGCCCGTAAGTGGTGGCCTTTTTGAGCCATTACCAGTATCAAGAGCTGATACTGGAGATCTGTGGAGGTGCGAATGCACCCTGCGTGACGGGAGATGTCTCCCTTGTGAATGTGTTAAGATGAAGATGAAGCCACCCAAAAGGTGGCATGGGCATGAATAGCTCGTAAGTGGTGGCCCTTTTGAGCCATCACCAGTATCAATAGATGATACTGGAGATCTGTGGAGGCGCGACTGCACCCTGCGTGACGGGAGATGTCTCCCGGACCAAGTGGTGGATTCTTGTAATGTTATTTGTCTATTTGTACTCATTGAATTTGTGCGCCCCTTGAGGGACTTGAAGTAGAGGGGGGTAGAAATAGCCTAAGCTACTCTATCACTTTGAGATGTATTTATTGCTTATCTCAATAAACATACTTGAACTTTTACTTGCTCTGTGAGAAACAAGATTCGTCTTACGTCTGGCAAGGAAGATAGGAACAAAGGCGCGTCGACAAGCGCACCAAATAATGTAAAGTAATTTATTTATAGCTCAATTTGACCTCTGGTTTCCACTGAGGAACCCAGGGTCGTAACATGGCTTTACAAGAATGTAATTTCAACTTAAACTCTATGTTTTCTGTTAACTTTCCAATGTACCTTCTTGTATATAAATAAATAAATAAAAAGCACTACAATCACCTTCTGTGGTTGATTGTTCAATAAATCCTTTAACTATATGTTTAACAGATCTCTAACCCTGTCCATGGAGGACAGAAGAAAATGTATATATTCTAGTTAGCATTGTAAATGTGTGGCCACGTCTGTGGTAGAAAACAATAATAATAATAAAAACGAAATCAAGAAGTAAATCACAGAGTGAAATAAACGCATTCAGTTGGAGTAAAATCCTAAAGATGATTTATGAGATTTATTGTTCATTATTTAGATCTATACAATTTATGTCTATGATTTATAAAATTCATTCAGCGTCTGGTAAACTAAACTGTGCCTCATTACATTTTATGAATCTCTTGACTGCACCTGAATGCTCTAACCTGTTTGACTGAACCTGAATGCTCTAAACCTCTAACCTTAAAATGCTCTAACATGCAAAGAGTTTTAGGAAGGTCCTTAATCTAATAGATAATGTTAATTAGGCAATTTGTAGCAAAACGTGAAGAATATTAACAGGTACATTATAGTACAATTTGAGGATTATGAACAGGTACATTGAAGCATAATTTTAAGATTATTAATATGTATATTGTAGTAAAATTTGCTTTAAACATAACAGCAATGATATAACACATACAATAATATATCATGCAGTAGTTAAATCCCTTGTGCGGATACCGAATGTAAGATCGGGAAACATTAACGCGAGAGATTTATCATCAGTATGCACTATGCACTAGTGAATATTCAATGAACCAAGTTAACTGAATCTTTCCCACACTCAGTGCACTAAGATTTATCATCAGTATGGAACATCCTGTGAATTTTCATAAATCCAAGTTGACTAAATCTTTTTCTACACACTGGACATTCGTAAGGTTTATTACATATCATGTGCATCATCCTGTGTGTCTTCATACGACTAAGTTGACAAAATCTTCTACCGCACTCAGAGCATTCATGAGGTTGGTCACCATCATGGAACATCCTGTGAATATTCATAAAACCAAGTTGACTAAATCTTTTTCCACAATCAGGACATTCATGAGGTTTATTACATATCATGTGCATCATCCTGTGTGTCTTCATACGACTAAGTTGACAAAATCTTCTACCGCACTCAGAGCATTCATGAGGTTGGTCACCATCATGGAACATCCTGTGAATATTCATAAATCCAAGTTGACTAAATCTTTTTCCACACTCTGGACACTCATGAGGTTTGTTATTCGTATGCACCATCCTGTGAATCTTCATATGGTCAACTAGATTAATTTTATTCCCACACCCAGAGCAGTCAAGAAGTTTGTCACCAGAATGGAACATCCTCTGATTATCGCTTTAAACAATTTATATATATTCTAACAGTCGGTATGAGAATGAGAAAGCTGTACTGCTGGCTGGCAGCTTGAGTAACAGATCTTTGAGGTGTGAAGGCTTAATGTGGTGTTGGAGAAGAAAAACTAGAACTGTTCTCTTAGTAAGAGAGGAGTTCTCTAAGTAAGAAGTTGAGTGAATTTAAGAGAGGCTTCTCTGGTATTTATAACAGAGGTGAGGAGGCAGGTGACGTGAGAGTTGGCTATGCTTGGTCACTGGTAAATGTGGGTCAACAGGGAGCAACAGTAACACCTGTTGAGCATAGAAATCTAATTGTAATAGACGGCACATTATTACACATTTTACATTTGACTAATGGATGTGCAGAAACCGCTTGAACAATATGTGATAAATGCAATTTATACTCCTTAAACACATTCTCATACATGTCTATATGACAATTTTACTGTAATTATTTTACTTAAAATCATCTGTACTTGTAAATTAAAGCTGTAAAGTACCTGTTAAACACTCTTTGTCAATTTTACTCTTAATTCTCTAAAACTATCTGTTAGTTTAAGGATTTGCTCTAAGGTTAGTTTAAGGACTTGCCCGAAACGCTATGCATGCTAGTGGCCTTACAAGAATGTAATTTCAACTTAAACTCTATGTTCTCTGTTAACTCCAATGTACCTTCTTGTATATATATATAAATATATAAATAAATAAATTACACATAAATCAATTCTTCGATCCCATGTCCAATATATTACCAAATAATTTGAACAATTAACAACACAAGAACATGAGAATTATGGAAACTGCAGAAGGCCAATTGCACAGCAACTAATGTTCATACCAAGATTTAACTAGATTTTTTTTTTAGTCATAACGTAAGAACATAAGAATAAAGGTAACTGCAGAAGGCCTATTGGCCAATACGAGGCAGCTCCTATTTATAACCATCCAATCCAACTCATATGGGATGTCCCATACCAGACACCCGATGGGTGTCCTCATCAATAACAAGCTGAATTTCCAGGGACACATTCTAAATATAGCAAAAAAAGTTTCTAAAACTGTTGGCGTTCTTTCTAAGATCAGATACTATGTTCCTCGCCTTGCCCTGGTGACGCTCTATTTATTTATTTATTTATTCAAGAGGGTACATTGGGTTTGTGAGAATACATAGCATAGTATTTACAATCTTGTAAAGCCACTAGTACGCGCAGCGTTTCGGGCAGGTCCTTAATCTAACAGATAATTTTAAGTAGGTAAGTTCTAGCAGAATTAATAAAATGATAACAAATACATTGAACATAAGAAGAAAGGTAACTGCAGAAGGCCTATTGGCCCATACGAGGCAGCTCCTATTCTATAACCACCCCATCCCACTCATATACTTGTCCAACCCACGCTTGAAACAATCGAGGGACCCCACCTCCAGCACGTTACGCGGTAATTGGTTCCACAAAACCCTGTTACTGAACCAGTATTTACCCAAGTCTTTCCTAAATCTAAACTTATCCAATTTATACCCATTGTTTCGTGTTCTGTCTTGTGTTGATATTTTTAATACCCTATTAATATCCCCCCTGTTATGTCCATTCATCCACTTGTAAACCTCTATCATGTCACCCCTAACTCTTCGCCTTTCCAGTGAATGCATCTTAAGCTTTGTTAATCTTTCTTCATATGAAAGATGTCTAATTTGGGGAATTAACTTAGTCATCCTACGTTGGACACGTTCAAGTGAATTTATATCCATTCTATAATACGGCGACCAAAACTGAACTGCATAATCTAAATGGGGCCTAACCAGAGCAAGATATAGCTTAAGAACCACACCAGGTGTCTTGTTACTAACGCTTCGATTAATAAAACCCAGTGTCCTATTCGCCTTATTACGAACATTCATGCATTGATCCTTTTGTTTTAAATTCTTACTAATCATAACTCCCAGATCCCTTTCGCAATCTCAACACCATCTAGCTCGTATCTTGTAACTCTATCATCATTACCTAGCCTCAGAACTTTACATTTATCAGCATTAAACTGCATTTGCCATTCCTTTGACCATTTCAAAACCCTATCTAGATCAACTTGAAGTGATAGTGAGTCCTCCTCCGAATTAATTTCCCTACCGATTTTCGTATCATCGGCAAATGTTGCTACTCAAACCTGAATCTAAATCATTTATATATATTATAAACAACAGAGGTCCCAGGACAGAGCCCTGAGGTACTCCACTAACAACATTATCCCACTCTGACTTAACCCCATTTATACTAACTCTCTGTTTCCTTTGGAATAGCCATGCCCTAATCCAAGTTAATATAGCACCCCCAATACCATGAGCTTCTATTTTTTTAATTAGTCTTTCATGTGGCACTGTATCAAAAGCATTGCTAAAGTCAAGGTACACAACATCACAATCCTTACCACTATCAACTGCCTCAACTATGCTGGAATAAAAAGTTAGCAAATTTGTTAAACATGAACGGCCATTTATAAAACCATGTTGCGACTCATTTATTAATTTATGTTTTTCAAGATGGAGACGAAATGTATTTGCAATTATTGATTCAAGTAACTTTCCCACAATAGACGTTAGGCTAATTGGCCGATAGTTTGACGCAAGTGATCTATCTCCTTTCTTAAAAATTGTTACCACATTAGCTACCTTCCATGACTCTGGCACTCTGCCTGACTCTATTGATTTATTAAATATGGTAGACAGTGGCTCGGAAAGCTCCTCTTTGCATTCTTTAAGCACCCTGGCAAACACTTCATCTGGCCCTGGGGATTTGTTTGGTTTTAGTTTTTCTAATTGTTTAATTACATCCTCCCTGGTAACTGCTAAACTAGTCAACCTGTCCTCATCCCCACCCACATAGACTTGTTCGGCTGAAGGCATATTGTTAAGTTCTTCTTTAGTAAATACAGATATAAAATATTTGTTAAAAATACTACTCATCTCCTTGTCATTATCCGTTATTTGACCTGTCTCAGATTTTAATGGACCTATCCTTTCCCTAGTCTTAGTTTGATATAACTGAAAAAACCCTTTAGGATTTGACTTTGCTTGCTCTGCTATGCGAACTTCATAGTTTCTTTTTGCTTTCCTAATCTCTTTTTTAACATTTCTAACCAGTTGTAGGAATTCCTGCTCTAACCTGACTTCCCCATTCTTAATCCTTTTGTACCAAGCTCTCTTTTTACCTATAAGGTTCTTTAAATTATTTGTTATCCACTTTGGGTCATTAGTATTCGACCTATTCAATTTGTATGGTATACTACGTTCCTGTGCTTTGTTTAGAATATTCTTAAATAAGTTATATATTAAATCCACATCGAAATCTTTTTTTACGTCACCTATCGCTGGGTTCATGTCTCGCTCTAAGACCGGCCCACACCCCATACCCAAGAGTTTCCAATCTATTTGACCCAAAAAAATTCTTAGGCTATTAAAATCAGCTTTTCGAAAATCTGACACTTTAACAGAATTTTCTCCTACAGGTCTATTCCATCCTATGCTAAATCTGATTACTTTGTGATCACTGTTCATTGCATTGCAAGTTTGATCAAATGATCATTGCAAGAAAAAAAATGAGATGAGAGAGATTAGTAAGATATTAAAGCACATTGGTATATTAAAGCTCTGATTGATTACATTGACAGTTCAAGTTCAAATATGTTTATTGAGATAAGCAAGAAATACATCTCAAAGGGATAGAGTAGCTTAGGCTATTTCTACCCCCCTCTACTTCAAGTCCCTCAAGGGGCGCACATATTCAGTGAGTACAAATAGACAAATAACATTACAAGAATCCCATTTAACATTGCAGGTTTATATAGTAAGTACAGCATATAATTGTTACACTCTCGGGGCAAAATTCTTGTAGCTCCTAAGTATACTGTCTATCATACCATTATCACACATCCAAACAATTTGATGTGGTACACTATTTATTTCTTTATTTCTATAGTTTTCAATAAGTTGGCACTCTAATACATAATGTTCTAAGGTGTGGGCGTGCGGCATACTACATAATTTACACTCCTTATCTTTTTCACTGACATCAACACCGTATTGCCAGATATATTTATATTCTAATCTTAATCTCATGTAAATTGAATCCTTCCAAGTAGACTTTCCTTTACCATAAGTGAAGGACGAATTTGTATTTATTATTGAATAATTCTTAATTGTGTTACTACTGTCCACCATTGCCATTCTCTTTATTATTTCTTCACCCTCTTGGATCATCTTGATTCTTGTTTTTATTTGTTTCAAGGTTAACTGACATACAACATCAACAAGAGTTTTTTCAGTGGCTCTCTTCGCTATGTCATCAACTACCACATTCAACAGTATTCCCACATGTGAAGGGATCCACATGAATCTTACTTTATACCCCGTTTTTTCTAATTTCTTAATATTCTCTCTACACTCTATCACAATATTCTGATATACTGGGCGTCTGCTATTTAAAGACTCTAACGCTCCTCTGCTGTCAATAAAGAAGCAAGCATTTTTACCACATTTGACTACTTCCTGTAATCCTGCTAATACTCCTTGGAGTTCAGCCTGCGTTGAAGAGACATTGTCAGTTAAGCGGCGTCCAATAACAGTATCTACAGTGCCGATGTCAGTGTACTCCCTGATCAAGACTCCACATCCTGCCTTCCCATCCCTAGCTACTGACCAATCACAATATACATGTAGAGTGTTTTCTGTAGGCAGTTTTCTAATTATACAATCATATGTTGCCCTCAGCTCTCCTATTTCATACATACTTTTTTCTTTTGCAAGGGGGTAATTACTACATCTACATTACAATCCTCCCATGGTGGTTTCTCTTGTGCACAGCAATACACTCTGTAATAACATCATACTTTATAACATTAGAACATAAGTTATTCATATATACTCTCTTCTTCATCATATACTGTTCACTACTTCCCACCATTTGAACCGAGAGGATTAATTCATTAGCTCCCCCACCTCTCATTAATCTAATGGCAGAGGCTACATTTATCTCTTCAATTCTATCCCCAATACTCTGCAGATTCAACTCCATCCTCATTATCTCAATCATAGCATTTCTTGGGCATCCTAAGATAATTCTCATGGCTTCATTTTGTACCTTCTCCAACTTGCCCATCCTACCTTTACCAAAATTCTTGTTTTGGTCATTGTTTTGAATTTGTTTTTGACACTTCTAGTGTCAAGAAGTGTCTTCTTACACTACTAGTAGTAGTGTAAGAAGACACAAGTCGTGTCCGTTTTGCTTTTTTCAGCGGACACAACTTGTGTCATCGGTTTTTCGTTACCCCGGTGAACTAGTCAAGTCTTTTTTTTTTCAGCGGACACGACGTGTGTCGTGTCTTTTTCGTTACCCCGGTGAACTAGTCGAGTCTTTTTTTTCAGCGGACACGACTTGTGTCGTGTCTTGTTTCATTACCTCGGTGAACTAGTCAAGTCTTTTTTTTCAGCGGACACGACTTGTGTCGCGTGTTTTTCATTACCCTGGTGACCCTTGCACAGACATCACTACCTGGTGACGTCATTGACCATTAGCGATGTCTGTGCAAGGGTCACCGGGGTAACGAAAAACACAAGACACGTCGTGTCCGCTGAAAAAAAAGACTTGACTAGTTCACCGGGGCAACGAAAAAGACACGACACAAGTCGTGTCCACTGAAAAAAAAAGACTCGACTAGTTCACCGAGGTAACGAAAAAGACACGACACAAGTCGTGTAGTAGTGGAAAGTATGACTAGAGTGCAACGTTTTGCTTTTTTCAGAGTTGTACCTCGGCGAACTCTGGTTTTTTGGTTCCGCCTCTCAACTGTCAATCAACTGTTATTTTTTCTTTTTTTTCAGGGATTTTCCTCCGCGGGCCCTAAGCCTCTGGCTGGCTCACTAAGTGTTGCTTGTTTCTGTTTTACTTAGGCGGAGTGTGAGTATTTATAACAAATATGGTCGCTTCAGTAAGATTATTCCCCATGTGTTTAACAACTTTTGTTCTGTTGAATCTAAGTTGAAATCTTAATGGATTTGTAACTGTTAGATAATGTTCCAGTGGTCTGTTGTGGTTGTAACTGTGCACTGTGTTAGATAATGTAATAGTAGTGGAAAGTATGACTAGAGTGCAACGTTTTGCTTTTTTCAGAGTTGCACTCCAGGCACAGTCATTTTTCGTTAACTCGGCGAGATTCCTCTCCCATCCAGGGATCGTTTTCAGAGTTACACTCCAGGCACAGTCATTTTTCGTTACCCCGGCGAGATTCCGCTCCCATCCAGGGATCGTTTTCAGAGTTGCACTCCAGGCACAGTCATTTTTCGTTACCCCGGCGAGATTCCGCTCCCATCCAGGGATCGTTTTCAGAGTTGCTCTCCAGGCACAGTCATTTTTCGTTACCCCGGTGACCCATGCACAGGCATTGCTAATGGTCAATGACGTCATCAGCTAGCCAGTCACCCCGTCTTCATCTTCCCTGAATAAGTTCGTTTTCTGTTATTTTTTTTTTTTGAGATATATACAAGAGTTGTTACATTCTTGTACAGCCACTAGTATGCGTAGCGTTTCGGGCAGGTCCCTGGAATACGATCCCCGGCCGCGAAGAATCGTTTTTTTCATCCAAGTACACATTTTACTGTTGCGTTAAACAGAGTTGCGTTTAATACAAGTTGTGCTTGTATTATGTATGTATTCCCATTTTCAATTTATATAGCAAAGGGGATTAAAAATGCTGCATTCTGTCAAGCCTAATGTGCAATGGCGTTAACCATTATAAGCTCGTTTTTCTCGATAGGGTATTACCATACTGTTTCCCATTGTCTAAGATCATTTTATAGGTAAGATTTCATATTAACATAAGGTCCCACATATTATCAACATATTAACATAAATAGAAATCAAGCTATTTATTAGCGATGTCTGTGCAAGGGTCACCGGGGTAACGAAAAACACGACACAAGTCGTGTCCACTGAAAAAAAAAGACTTGACTAGTTCACCGGGGTAACGAAAAAGACACGACACAAGTCGTGTCCGCTGAAAATGACTTGACTGGTTCACCGGGGTAACGAAAAACCCACGACTTGCCCGCTGAAAAAAGCAAAACGGACGCGACTTGTGTCTTCTTACACTACTTACACATTAAGGTCCCACATATTAACATTTGGGTACTCAGTTTGTGTGTGTGTGTGTACTCACCTAGTTGCACTCACCTAGTTGTGCTTGCGGAGGTTGAACTCTGTTTTTTTGGTTCCGCCTCTCAACTGTCAATCAACTGTTATTTTTTCTTTTTTTTCAGGGATTTTCCTCCGTGGGCCCTAAGCCTCTGGCTGGCTCACTAAGTGTTGCTTGTTTCTGTTTTACTTAGGCGGAGTGTGAGTATTTATAACAAATATGGTCGCTTCAGTAAGATTATTCCCCATGTGTTTAACAACTTCTGTTCTGTTCAATCTAAGTTGAAATCTTAATGGGTTTGTAACTGTTAGATAATGTTCCAGTGGTCTGTTGTGGTTGTAACTGTGCACTGTGTTAGATAATGTTCCCGTGGTATGTTGTGGTTGTAACTGTGCACTGTGTTAGATAATGTTCCAGTGGTCTGTTGTGGTTGTAACTGTGCACTGTGTTAGATAATGTTCCAGTGGTCTGTCGGGCATTTCTCCACAGTGCTGACATTTCCTCTCATCTACTGGAACTTGTAAGCCTATTTTCCCATGCACATGGGTATCCAAGTCTGATGCAATGTAAGTGTACTTCTGTTGTTCTACTGCTCCCTTTCATCAAAATAAGTGGTTCGTAGTAGACTGAATTCTGAGATACAGATTTCTGAGCCTACTGGGCTCTATCAAATCAAATCAAATCAAATGTTTATTTAGGTAAGGTACATACATACATAAGGTACATACATACATAAGGTACATACATACAAGAGATTTTACAAAGAGTGATGGATTTATAGATAGGGCTAGTACATACAATAACTAAAGCCACTATTACGCAAAGCGTTTCGGGCATGAAAAACTTAAATGACTAAAGCTTAATACTAATTGAGCATAAAGAATAAAATGAAAACATGGAATGAAAATATAGCTGAAAAAGCAGCACAAATACAATTCTGTCGACAAACAGCGCTCTTTAAAAAAACAGACATTGGTTGACAATAGAGGGGTAAGGTAGGTTACAGAGAATTTATTAGGTATAGCTTCGTTTTTATCTTAAACTGGTTGAGAGAGGTACAGTCTTTAACATGGTTGGGAAGGTCATTCCACATTCTGGGTCCCTTTGATTTGTAGAGCATTTCTAGTTTGATTAAGTCGTACTCTAGGAATATCAAAACTGTATTTATTTCTGGTGTGGTGCTCATGGGTTCTGTTACAACCTTCTATGAAGCTTTTGAGGTCAGGATTGGCATTACAATTTAGCGTTTTATATATGTATAATACACATGAGAGAATGTGTATTCATATCTATCATATTTACATTTGAAACTGTGTATGGAGTCAGCCTCCACCACATCACATCCTAATGCATTCCATATGTCAACTACTCTGAGCCTAAAAAAATTCTTTCTAATGTCTGTATGGCTCATTTGGGCACTCAATTTTCACCTGTATCCCCTAGTGTGTGTGCCCATTGTGTTAAATAGTCTGTCTTTATCTACCCTATCAATTCCTTTGAGAATATTGTATGTGGTGATCATGTAACAAACTAGGTTTGTTGTAAGAATTATCCAGAAGGTTCCAGAAGTCGTGTAGGGACCAGACCTCACAACGCGCATTCCTCTGGAGATTAGCAAGTCTGAGTCACAAAATGGCTGACGTCTTTGTTCATAGTTTCGTATAATGAACCATTCTATAGTATTCACTTATTTAGAGAAATTAGCCTTTATTCATTTTGCATTCAAATTGTATTGTATAATATTACTGTTTATAATATCAAGAGTATTCTAATTATTAGGATATTGAGTTAAGTCACCATCAATGACGTCACGAATCAGGACTACTCTTTATTGCGGAGTGACCTGGCGGTCATAGGTCAACAGTTTCTACATTCAGTAATTCTCAAAGGTCAAATAGCCATTTTGGAGATCGGGAATAGCTCTTCCTTAAGATGCTTGTGTAATTGCCCGAAACGCATTGCGTAATAGTGGCTTTAGGCATTGTATGTACTAGCTCTATCTATATATCAATCCATTAATGTAACATCACTTGTATGTATGTACCTTACCTGAATAAACATATTTATTTATTTATTTAACTTCAGTACAATAAATCAACCAATCGGGATCATTCAGTACAACAGAGGTTAATTGTTAAACTTAAGCCTGGCTAGTAACTTGGTAAAACTTAGACTATGCGGAAGGATACAATGCTCTAGTCTGGGGAAGACGAGGCGAGGAGAGATTTGTGTGGGATCGAGATCAACTGGGGGAGGTCAACCATCTCACCTCTCACCCCAAGACCAGCACTCCACCCAAGCTGGTCAACATAGAGGTATAGTTGCTATGGATATTTATAGGGATAGCCAATTCATTGCCAAGTAGGGAGTGTTAAATTGATAGGGAGTGCACATCTTTAGATTTTGTTTTAGTTTTTCTTTTAATAAATTAATTAGTTAGTAATTTGTCTTTTTATTAATTTCCATGTGTGTGTTCTATTTATGTGAGTTGGTCCTTGTCACGTGGTCCCCACGAGGCAGAGTTGAATTGGGCCCTGATTCTAACACCAAATCGGAAGTCATCTTTACCGTTGATTGTGAATTAATTCCACACTAAGATCCAAAGAGTCATATTTTACTAGTGGGGATCAAGCCCCAAGGTTGATTAATTAGCATGATCGATCCAGACCTCGATCATTGCTCAGTGCAAGGTCTGGTGGTGGCAGCGTAAAGGTGACCCTAGGGTTTTGCTAGTTGTCTACGTCACGTCATGCGGGTTGTAGAATCTCAAGTCGGTAATCGTCTTGAGACCACGTGGCGTGAGGTCGGCTTTGGTAAGAGTTTGGGAGTCCCTTGGTATAGAGAACTAAAGTAAGAATACGGGTAGGAGGAGTAAAAAGGAGGAAAGATCATTCGAGAATCCCCCCCCCCATGTTACAATGGTGCACAGCGGTGGTTTCAACAATTTTGTTACATAAGAACATAAGAACAAAGGTAACTGCAGAAGGCCTATTGGCCCATACGAGGCAGCTCCTATTCTATAACCACCCAATCACACTCATATACTTGTCCAACCCGCGCTTGAAACAATCGAGGGACACCACCTCCACCACGTTACGCGGCAATTGGTTCCACAAATCAACAACCCTGTTACTGAACCAGTACAATATTGTTTGAAATTGTTGAAAGGCTCACTCGCCATTCGGACACGTGCATAGATGCTAGGGAGACAGCCGCGGGCCAGGATTAGCAGTGCGCCTCACAACAGTGCGTTTGAGTGGAGATTGGCGAATCTTAAGAACATAAGAACAAAGGCAACTGCAGAAGGCCTATTGGCACATACGAGGCAGCTCCTATTTATAACCACCCAATCCCACTCATATACTTGTCCAACCCGCGCTTGAAACAATCGAGGGACCCCACCTCCAGCACGTTACGCGGTAATTGGTTCCACAAAACCCTGTTACTGAACCAGTATTTACCCAAGTCTTTCCTAAATCTAAACTTATCCAATTCATGCCCATTGTTTCGTGTTCTGTCTTGTGTTGATACTTTAAGAACATAAGAACATAAGAACAAAGGTAACTGCAGAAGGCCTATTGGCCCATACGAGGCAGCTCCTATTCTATAACCACCCAATCCCACTCATATACTTGTCCAACCCGTGCTTGAAACAATCGAGGGACCCCACCTCCACAATGTTACGCGGCAATTGGTTCCACAAATCAACAACCCTGTTACTGAACCAGTATTTACCCAAGTCTTTCCTAAATCTAAACTTATCCAATTTATATCCATTGTTTCGTGTTCTGTCCTGTGTTGATACTTTTAATACCCTATTAATATCCCCCCGGTTATGTCCATTCATCCACCTGCAAACCCCCATCATGCCACCCCCAACTCCCCGCCCTTCCAGTGAATGCAACCCAAGCCCTGCCAATCCCTCCCCACATGAAAGACCTCCAATTTGGGGAACCAACCCAGTCATCCCACGCTGGACACGCTCAAGTGAACCCACATCCATTCCATAACATGGCGACCAAAACCGAACTGCACAATCCAAATGGGGCCCAACTAGAGCAAGATACAGCTCGAGAACCACACCAGGTGTCTTGTTACCAACGCTGCGACCAACAAATCCAAGAGTCCGACTTGCCCTACCACGAACACCTATGCATTGATCCTCTTGCTCCAAACTCTCACCAATCACAACTCCCAGATCCCCTTCGCAATCCGACCTCGCAACCACAACACCATCCAGCCCGCATCCTGCAACTCCACCATCATTACCCAACCTCAGAACCCCACACCCATCAGCACCAAACTGCATCTGCCAATCCCTTGACCACCCCAAAACCCCACCCAGATCAACCCGAAGTGACAGTGAGTCCTCCCCCGAACCAATTTCCCCACCGATCCCCGCATCACCGGCAAACTTGCAAATGTTGCTACTCAAACCCGAATCCAAATCACTTATATATACTATAAACAACAGAGGTCCCAGGACAGAGCCCCGAGGCACTCCACCCACAACACCCTCCCACTCTGACCCGATTCCACCCACACCAACTCTCTGCTTCCCCCGGTATAGCCACGCCCCAATCCAGCCCAACACAGCACCCCCAATACCACGAGACTCCACCTTTCCAATCAGTCCCCCACGTGGCACCGCATCAAAAGCCCCGCCAAAGCCAAGGCACACAACATCGCAATCCTTACCACCACCAACTGCCTCAACAATGCTAGAACAAAAAGATAACAAATCTGTCAAACATGAACGGCCACCCACAAAACCATGTTGCGACTCAATTATTAATTTATGTTTTTCAAGATGAAGACGAATTTTATTTGCTATTATAGATTCGAGTAACTTTCCCACAATAGACGTTAGGCTAATTGGTCGATAGTTAGACGCAAGTGATCTATCTCCTTTCTTAAAAACTGGTATCACATTAGCAACTTTCCAAAACTCTGGCACTCTGCCTGACTCCATTGATTTATTAAATATGGTTGACAGTGGGTCACAAAGCTCCTCTTTGCATTCTTTAAGCACCCTAGCAAACACTTCATCCGGCCCTGGGGATTTGTTTGGTTTGAGTTTTACTATTTGTTTAAGAACATCCTCCCTGGTAACTGCTAAACTCGTCAACCTGTCCTCGGACACTTGGATTTATTAATCGCAGCGTTAGTAACAAGACACCTGGTGTGGTTCTCAAGCTATATCTTGCTCTAGTTAGGCCCCATTTAGATTATGCAGTTCAGTTTGGTCGCCATATTATAGAATGGATATAAATTCACTTGAACGTGTCCAGCGTAGGATGACTAAGTTAATTCCCCAAATTAGAAATCTTTCATATGAAGAAGATTAACAAAGCTTAAGTTGCATTCACTGGAAAGGCGAAGAGTTAGGGGTGACATGATAGAGGTTTACAAGTGGATGAATGGACATAACCGGGGGATATTAATAGGGTATTAAAAGTATCAACACAGGACAGAACACGAAACAATGGATATAAATTGGATAAGTTTAGATTTAGGAAAGACTTGGGTAAATACTGGTTCAGTAACAGGGTTGTTGATTTGTGGAACCAATTGCCGCGTAACATTGTGGAGGTGGGGTCCCTCGATTGTTTCAAGCACGGGTTGGACAAGTATATGAGTGGGATTGGGTGGTTATAGAATAGGAGCTGCCTCGTATGGGCCAATAGGCCTTCTGCAGTTACCTTTGTTCTTATGTTCTTATGTTCTTATGTCCCCACCCACATAGACTTGTTCGGCTGAAGGCATATTGTTAAGTTCCTCTTTAGTAAATACAGATACAAAATATTTATTAAAAATACTACTCATCTCTTCATCACTATCTGTTATTTGACCTGTCTCAGTTTTTAATGGACCTATCCTTTCCCTAGTCTTAGTACGATATAACTGAAAAAACCCTTTAGGATTTGTCTTTGCTTGCCCTGCTATGCGAACTTCATAGTTTCTTTTTGCTTTCCTTATCTCTTTTTTAACATTTCTAACCAGTTGTACGAATTCCTGTTCTAAAGTGACCTCCCCATTTTTAATCCTTTTGTACCAAGCTCTCTTTTTACCTATAAGGTTCTTCAAATTCTTTGTTATCCACTTTGGGTCATTAGTATACGATCTATTCAATTTGTATGGTATACTACGTTCCTGTGCTTTGTTTAGAATATTCTTAAATAAGTTATATATTGAATCCACATCGAAATCCCCATTTAAGTCACCTATCGCTGGGTTCATGTCTCGCTCCAAGACCGGCCCACACCCCATACCCAAGCCTTTCCAATCAATTTGACCCAAAAAATTTCTTAGGCTATTAAAATCAGCTTTTCGAAAATCTGGCACTTTAACAGAATTTTCTCCTACTGGTCTATTCCATTCTATGCTAAATCTGATTTCTTTGTGATCACTGCTCCCTAGCTCACTCCCTATTTCGATGTCATGTTCACCTTCACCTGACAAGTTCGGTCAGGTGAAGTCACAGTGAGAGGTTGTGTTAACCGGAGCTCCTGAGTGTTGTTATAGCAATATGGAAGTTGTAGTGAAGGACCTGGTGACTCTAGTGGGAGCCCTGAGGACAGAGTTGGACTCTTCTGCGGGAGGAGGTGCGTCAGCTTAAAAAACTACGAGAAGTAACGAAGGAGGAGACCAGCAGTAAAGGGACCTCGTCTTGGAGAGTTGCGAAAGACAGGGGCCTTAAGAAGACTTTGATAAAGCCGCCTTCAAACGCCATAGCAACTTCAAATTCATTTGACGTTTGGAGGACGAGTGCTGTGGAGAGACTGTGGATCGCGCAAAAGGGAAAGCAACGAAGAGAAAGGAAGCGCAGGCCCCTCAGAAAGTAAAGGAAGTACCTAAGCAAACATTAGTTGTGGGAGATTCCCAGATAAGGTATTTGGATAGAACGTTTTGTGCTAGAGATAGGGGGAACAGGTTAAGGGTTTGCTATCCCGGAGCTGGCATTGGTGATATTATAAACAACATGAATGATATTATGGCTGGTAATGGGAACAATCCCATTATTTGCATTAGCGTGGGAGGAAATGATGTTGGTCGAGTCAGGAGTGAGGAACTGATTCAGAGGTATAAAACAGCCATAGAGTTAGTTAGGAGCAAGGGAGGAATCCCGATCATATGTGGCATTCTTCCAAGAAAGGGAGTGGGAAATGAATGGATATCGAGGGCACTTGGTGTCAATTGCCGGCTGGAAAGATATTGCAAATCAAATGCAATATCTTCATAGACAACTGGGAACACTTCTATGGAAGAAATGAAATGTATGCTCGTGATGGGGTGCATCTATCGAGAGCTGGGGTTGTTGCTGTTGCGAACTCGCTAGAAGAAGTGGTTAGAGGTGTTGTTTGGGTTTAAACTGTTAGTAGATAGAGGTATGGGAATTGATTTGGAGGAAGGAGGTAATAAAAGTATGTGTTTGTGGGAGAAAGGAATTGCAAAACGATCAGGGAAAGAGAAGGTCCACAAAATAACAATTCACTTAGGGTATATTACACTAACAGTAGAAGTCTAAGAAATAAATTAACGAATTAAATGCTCTTGTCTGCACAGAAAAAATAGATATTATTGCACTTACCGAAACGTGGATGAATGTAGAAAATAGAGAACTATTAGCTGAATATCAAATATATGGATTTAAACTATTTCACACATGCAAATGCAACTTAAGCTTTGTTAATCTTTCTTCATATGAAAGATTTCTAATTTGGGGAATTAACTTAGTCATCCTACGCTGGACACGTTCAAGTGAATTTATATCCATTCTATAATATGGCGACCAAAACTGAACTGCATAATCTAAATGGTGCCTAACTAGAGCAAGATATAGCTTGAGAACCACACCAGGTGTCTTGTTACTAACGCTGCGATTAATAAATCCAAGTGTCCGATTTGCCTTATTACGAACATTTATGCATTGATCCTTTTGTTTTAAATTCTTGCTAATCATAACTCCCAGATCCCTTTCGCAATTCGACTTCGCAATCTCAACACCATCTAGCTCGTATCTTGTAACCCTATCATCATTACCTAACCTCAGAACTTTACATTTATCAGCATTAAACTGCATCTGCCAATCCTTCGACCATTTCAAAACCCTATCTAGATCAACTTGAAGTGATAGTGAGTCCTCCTCCGAATTAATTTCCCTACCGATTTTCGTATCATCGGCAAATTTGCAAATGTTGCTACTCAAACCTGAATCTAAATCATTTATATATATTATAAACAACAGAGGTCCCAGGACAGAGCCCTGTGGTACTCCACTAACAACATTATCCCACTCTGACTTAACCCCATTTATACTAACTCTCTGTTTCCTTTGGAATAGCCATGCCCTAATCCAAGTTAATATAGCACCCCCAATACCATGAGCTTCTATTTTTTTTAATTAGTCTTTCATGTGGCACTGTATCAAAAGCTTTGCTAAAGTCAAGGTACACAACATCGCAATCCTTACCACTATCAACTGCCTCAACAATGTTAGAATAAAAAGAAAACAAATTTGTTAAACATGAACGGCCATTTATAAAACCATGTTGCGACTCAATTATTAATTTATGTTTTTCAAGATGAAGACAAATTTTATTTGCTATTATAGATTCGAGTAACTTTCCCACAATAGACGTTAGGCTAATTGGTCGATAGTTAGACGCAAGTGATCTATCTCCTTTCTTAAAAACTGGTATCACATTAGCAACTTTCCAAAACTCTGGCACTCTGCCTGACTCTATTGATTTATTAAATATGGTTGACAGTGGGTCACAAAGCTCCTCTTTGCATTCTTTAAGCACCCTAGCAAACACTTCATCCGGCCCTGGGGATTTGTTTGGTTTGAGTTTTACTATTTGTTTAAGAACATCCTCCCTGGTAACTGTTAAACTCGTCAACCTGTCCTCGTCCCCACCCACATAGACTTGTTCGGCTGAAGGCATATTGTTAAGTTCCTCTTTAGTAAATACAGATACAAAATATTTATTAAAAATACTACTCATCTCTTCATCACTATCTGTTATTTGACCTGTCTCAGTTTTTAATGGACCTATCCTTTCCCTAGTCTTAGTACGATATAACTGAAAAAACCCTTTTGGATTTGTCTTTGCTTGCCCTGCTATGCGAACTTCATAGTTTCTTTTTGCTTTCCTTATCTCTTTTTTAACATTTCTAACCAGTTGTACGAATTCCTGCTCTAAAGTGACCTGCCCATTTTTAATCCTTTTGTACCAAGCTCTCTTTTTACCTATAAGGTTCTTCAAATTCTTTGTTATCCACTTTGGGTCATTGGTATTCGATCTATTCAATTTGTATGGTATACTACGTTCCTGTGCTTTGTTTAGAATATTCTTAAATAAGTTATATATTGAATCCACATCGAAATCCCCATTTACGTCACCTATCGCTGGGTTCATATCTCGCTCCAAGACCGACCCCCACCCCAAACCCAAGACTTTCCAATCAATTTGACCCAAAAAAATTCTAAGGCTATTAAAATCAGCTTTTCGAAAATCTGGCACTTTAACAGAATTTTCTCCTACAGGTCTATTCCATTCTATGCTAAATCTGATTTCTTTGTGATCACTGTTCCCTAGCTCACTCCCTATTTCGATGTCATTAATTTGTGTTTCCCTGTTAGTTAACACTAAATCTAAAATATTATGTTCCCGTGTTGGTTCCTTAATGTGTTGCGTAAGAAAGCAATCGTCAAATAATTCTAGAAAATCTTCTGCTTCACTATTCCCTGTTTTGTTCAACCAGTTTATTCCACTAAAATTAAAGTCACCCATGACGTAAATACTGTTAGATCTAGATGCCCTAGATATTTCATCCCATAGATGCTTTGCTTCCATTCTGTCTAAGTTTGGTGGCCTATATATAACTCCTATTATAATATTATTTGCTTTTTCGTATAATTCTATCCAAATAGTTTCTGTGTGTGGCTCAGTTTTGATTCCCTCTTTGAGACTACATTTCAAATTGTCCCTAACATATATGGCTACTCCCCCTCCTCGTCTAATATATCTATCTGTGTGAAATAGTTTAAAACCATTTATTTGATATTCAGCTAATAGTTCTCTATTTTCTACATTCATCCACGTTTCGGTAAGTGCAATAATATCTATTTTTTCTGTGCAGACAAGAGCATTTAATTCGTTAATTTTATTTCTTAGACTTCTACTGTTAGTGTAATGTACCCTAAGTGAATTGTTATTTTGAGGCCCTTCTCTTTCCCTGATCATTTTGCCAATTCCTTTCTCCCACAAACAGGTACTTTTATTATCTCCTTCCTCCAAATCAATTCCCATACCTCTATCAGCTAACAGTTTAAACCCAAACAAACACCTCTAACCACTTCTTCCAACGAGTTCGCAACAGCAACAACCCCAGCTCTCGATAGATGCACCCCATCACGAGCATACATTCCATTTCTTCCATAGAAGTGTTCCCAGTTGTCTATGAAAGTTATTGCATTTGATTTGCAATATCTTTCCAGCCGGCAATTGACACCAAGTGCCCTCGATATCCATTCATTTCCTACTCCCTTTCTTGGAAGAATGCCACATATGATCGGGATTCCTCCCTTGCTCCTAACTAATTCAATGGCTGTCCTGAATCTCTGTATTAGTTCCTCACTCCTAACTCGTCCAACATCATTACCCCCTGCACTAATACAAATAATGGGTTTGTTTCCATTTCCTGTCATAATATCATTCATGTTTCCAACAATATCACCAATTCCAGCTCCCGGATAGCAAACCCTTAATCTGTTCCCCCTATCTCTGGCACAAAACGTTCTGTCTAAATACCTCACCTGGGAATCTCCCACAACCAAAATTCGCTTCGATTCTCCCTTTTCCTTTCGAGCAGTTTGAGGGACCTGCGCTTTAATGCTCCTCGTTACTTTGTCTTTGCCTCCTCGCTGAACAACAGGTTCAACACAGCACTCGTCCTCTAATACGTCAAATGCATACCCAGGATTTTCCAATCAATCTGACCCAAAATATTTCTTAGGCTATTAAAATCAGCTTTCGAAAAGTTGGCACTTTAACAGAATTTTCTCCTACTGGTCTATTCCATTCTATGCTAAATCTAATTTCTTTGTGATCACTGTTCCCTAGCTCACTCCCTATTTCGATGTCATTAATTTGTGTTTCCCTGTTAGTTAACACTAAATCTAAAATATTATTTTCCCGGGTTGGTTCCTTAATGTGTTGCGTAAGAAAGCAATCGTCAATTAATTCTAGAAAATCTTCTACTTCACTATTCCCTGTTTTGTTCAACCAGTTTATTCCGCTAAAATTAAAGTCACCCATTACATAAATACTGTTAGATCTAGATGCTCTAGATATTTCATCCCATAGGTGCTTTGCTTCCATTCTTTCTAAATTTGGTGGCCTATATATAGCTCCTGGTTGATACCTGGTTGATGGGGTTCTGGGAGTTCTTCTACTCCCCAAGCCCGGCCCGAGGCCAGGCTTGACTTGTGAGAGTTTGGTCCACCAGGCTGTTGCTTGGAGCGGCCCGCAGGCCCACATACCCACCACAGCCCGGTTGGTCCGGCACTCCTTGGAGCTCCTATTATATTATTATTAGCTTTTTCGTTTAATTCTATCCAAATAGTTTCTGTGTGTGGCTCAGTTTTGATTCCCTCTTTGAGACTTCATTTCAAATTGTCCCTAACATATATGGCTACTCCACCTCCTTGTCTAATATATCTATCTGTGTGAAATAGTTTAAATCCATTTATTTGATATTCAGCTAATAGTTCTCTATTTTCTACATTCATCCACGTTTCGGTAAGTGCAATAATATCTATTTTTTCTGTGCAGACAAGAGCATTTAATTCGTTAATTTTATTTCTTAGACTTCTACTGTTAGTGTAATATACCCTAAGTGAATTGTTATTTTGAGGCCCTTCTCTTTCCCTGATCATTTTGCCAATTCCTTTCTCCCACAAACACATACTTTTATTACCTCCTTCCTCCAAATCAATTCCCATACCTCTATCTACTAACAGTTTAAACCCAAACAAACACCTCTAACCACTTCTTCCAACGAGTTCGCAACAACAACAACCCCAGCTCTCGATAGATGCACCCCATCACGAGCATATATTTCATTTCTTCCATAGAAGTGTTCCCAGTTGTCTATGAAGGATATTGCATTTGATTTGCAATATCTTTTTAGCCGGCAATTGACACCAAGTGCCCTCGACATCCATTCATTTCCCACTTTCCCACTTAAGCTTTGCTATTCCCTATTATATTAGTCTAAGTCAGAGGCGTTGTTTATAGAGCGTAGTTAATCCTCTGGACTTAGGGCTATAAGTCGGTCACTATAGTTATTGAAGGGGTTTGTTAAAGCTTCATTGAAGGCTGCAACAGAATACATGAGCACCACATCAGAAACAAATACCTTTTTTGATATTCCAAGAGTACGACTTCATCAAACTAGAAATGCTCTTCAAATCAAGGGACCCAGAATGTGGAATGACCTTCCCAATTATGTTAAAGACTGTACCTCTCTCAACCAGTTTAAGATAAAAACTAAGCACTACCTAATTAACTCCCTGTAACCTACCTTATCCCGATAATGTCAACCCATGTCTGTTATTTTTAAACAAAGCTGTTTGTCGACCAAATTGTATTTTTTGCTGTTTTTCTGCCATGTTCCCCCTTTTTTATTTTTATATTGTCTCAACACATTTTATACTTTGTTCTCAATTAGTATTAAGTTTGAGTCTTTAGTGTTTTTCCTGCCCGAAACGCTTTGCGTAACAGTGGCTTTAGGCATTGTATGTACTAGCTCTATCTATAAATTCATCAATATTTGTATCACCCCTTGTATGTGTGTACTTTACCTGAATAAACATTTGAATTTGAATTTGACCTTTCCTGCACTGTGAGAGATTACACCCTTTCCAGTTTTAATCCCTCCCTTTCCACCTAAGAAGCAAATTAGAGATCAGTCCAAGCTTCGTCTAGAGGCAAAGCTGAACGCCTTAAGCCATATTGATGCTCTGTCCACAGAGCGTTCTCTCTCTCAAATCGTATACACTGATGGTTCCCTACACCGCCCCACGGGTGCAGCTGGAAGTGCAGTTGTCCTGACAATGGGCGATGGCTTATACTTTGAGTAGGGAGTCCGTATAAACAACTGGGCCTCTATCCTTCAGACCGAACTATTTCCCTTGCTCCTTGCACTGAAATGTGTACAAGTCTCCTGTTATGACCCTGGGTTCCTAGTTGGAAACCAGAGATCCAATTGAGCTCTAAATAATTACTTTACATTAATTCATAGCATTGGATCATGTGAGAAGGTTATTTAATTAACAATAACATTTATATAATGACTCCTTAAAGCCGGGTTATGCATGTATTCCCGTCGTCCATGCCAAACGTAAGATGAATCTTGTTTCTCACAGAGCATTCAGACTCTGACTTCACTCACTGGCCAGGCCTTGGGCTGAGAGGATGTGCGCGCCTCCTCCTCTTCCCTCCAGGGGTTAAGTCCCTCGTACCCAACCTTGTGCTGTGATCGCCGGGGCGGTATCGTCATAATACTATTGTGCTGCTGAGTGTTCCGACACTATTGCATAAGTCACTAGTATCAAAGGAACCCTAGAGTGAACTAGTGAGTGGCACCTGAGGGTTGGAGGCAGGCCAGCCTGCCCCCTCCGCTCCCTTAGGGTTAGCCTACCAAACGTTGTTTGATGCATTGCTGGTGCTAATAACACAGCATCACCTGTACAGTGTACCTGGGGACTCACTGTAAGACTCTAGCAAGAACCACAGGGCATCATCAGCTTCAGATAACAAACACCCAGCGCCGCCCACACATCCCCCCAATCCCAACACGGGAACAAACCCAAACAAACACGGGAACCGGGGGGGTACAGACCGCCGCCTCCCGACAAACACCAAAATCCACCAAATAGCTAAACCTAACAGAGCAATAATAAACACACAAACCATTGAGCCCCCCACCCAACTCAAACCCCTGACACAACGAGACCCAAAAGAGCGCCCGAGCCCTCGTGAACACATCAGGAATGCTCACCCCACCCTCCCGCACAGCCAACACCAACGTCGACTGGCGAATTGGGTGGTAACGACCACACCACACATAACGATAAACCTGGCGTTCCAACCCGAAAGCCAGCTTACGATCCAGGGGGAAAACCCGAGCCACGAACCAGACCCGGGACAAAACTTTGCAATTCACAAGCAACGCCCGCTGATAAAGCGTCAACGGGCGCACAGCCAGCAACCCAATCGCAACACCGACACTCCGGGAAACCATATCCCAATTTGAAGCCAAGGACCTCTCATAGGAAGCGAACCAGGTAAGCCCCAAAACCCACATAGAAGTGACAACCGGAAACCATGACCCCACCCACACAAGGCGAGAGGACCACCCACCAAGATCCATAAGACCGGACTTCGCACGACTCACCTGCGCCCCAGTGGCCAACTCAAACCTCTCAACCACAACCTGGACCGCCTCAACCGACCCCTCCGAGGCCAGGAACAGGACGGTATCATCTGCATAACCGCAGATGGGCAACCGAAGACCCGACGGCAAACGGGGGGGGGGGGGACGATCAACGGGCATCCCTTGATCGCCCGAAAAAACGGCTCCTGAAAGACGATATACAGGAGCATCGAAAACGGACAACCCTGCCGCACCGAGCGACGCACAGGGAAAGAATCACTCAAAAACCCATTTACACAGACCCGACTACAACATTGAGCGTACAACATACGCACCCAACGAACAAACAAAGGCGGAAATCCCAGACTCCCCAACACGCGAAACACAAAATCGAGCGACACACGGTCGAAAGCCTTCGACCAATCCAGACAAAGCATCGCTGCCGACAAGCGAGAGTCGGACACGTACAAGAGCACATCTCGAAACAATGCATTGCAATGCAACAAGGAACGACCCGGAACACCACAAAACTGCTCCACAGAGACAACAGACACAACAACACTGCGACACCGACCAGCCAAGACCTTAGACAGGATCTTGTAGTCGACATTCAACAAAGTAATGGGCCGCCAGTTTGAGAATAACCGTAGATCGCCCAACTTCGGGAGAAGCCGCACAATCCCAACGCACTGAGACATAGGCAGAACACACTCTCGAAGACAAGACTGGATCACCTCCAGCAGAACATCCCCCAACACATCCCAAAAGGCGACATAGAACTCAATAGGAAGACCATCCGAACCCGGCACCTTCCCGGAACGAAACGACCGCACCACCACAAGCAGCTCCGCCAAGGAGACCTCTTTCACCAGACCAGCACACTCCGCAACCGACAACCCAGGAAGGCACCGACCCAAGAAATCCTCCGCAAGTGCGGCATCCCCAGCCACCTCCGCATACAGCGCAGCCAACTCCTGCCGAACATAGTGCAACACCCCACCAGTGTCCGAAACAACCGTCCCATCTGGCCGTTGCAAGGCCGTAAAAAGAACAGAGTCCCGCGCGGCCCGTACCTTACTTAAAAGAAATGGAGAAATCCGTTCCCCGTCTACCCTCTCACTTACACGAGCCCTCACACGCACACCCTCCGCCCACTCACTCCGCAACCCGCATATACGCGCCTTGCAGTCCACAATCTTATCAAAACAATCAACACCAGCATCGTACCGTACATACAACCTCGACTGCTGCGCCTGCAACAACCGCAGCAACCCAAAGCGCCCAGCAGCCTCGCGCTTAGCAACCACGCGAAAAAACAAACGACACTGCACTTTACACCACTCCAAGACAGACAGAAACTCACAACGCCGGGCTCGAATCCCGACCCACCAACACCGAAACTGACGACAAACACGCGGAGAACGCAACAACCCACAGTTTAGCTTCCACCACCCCGCACCGACCCGCACCTGACTGGGTACCCCAACCCGGACAACCACCAAACTGTGGTCGGAGAATGCAACCGGGACAGTGCGAAAATCATACACCGTACATTCCACACCATTGACATACACCCTATCGATGCGCGAACGCACCCCACGTGCAGCAAAAGTAAACGACAACCCTCCACCAAAGAGCACGGCAGCGTCTCAGAAACCACATGTACGCACCACCTCCAGCAGCGCACCCGAGACATTCTGCGGACGGGCGCTACAACAATCCCGTGCACTCGTCACACAATTGAAGTCCCTTCCAAAAATCATGCCCCGCGTATCATGGCGCAAGAAAGGAAGAAGCCCCACCCGAAAAAACTCCTCCCTCTCCCGACGACGCGCTGCACCCGAGGGGGCGTACACCGTCAAAAACGGAATCACGACCCCCAAAAACTCCACCCGCACAAACAACACCCGCCCATCCTCGTCCAACTCCGTGTGAAGCACGGAGAAGGAGGCCTTACGAGAGAATAACATAAGGGTCCCCCCGAAAGGCGTCCTCGGCGAGTTGAGCACCACATGATAATGCAGGCTTAGACACTGCAACACAGACACATCATGCACATTATGCTCCTGTATGAGAGCCACATCCACACGTTGCTCCTGCAAAACATCCAACAGGCCCAACTGGACCCCAAGAGCATTCAAACCCCGAACATTCAAGGACGCACAAACTACAGAGGGCGCCATCGGGACAACCTCAGGACACCCCCAACCCGTCGCGACACACAGGCCGCACTTCATCCTGGACCCCAGGGCGATCACAGTGAACACCGCCAGTCGCCGTACCCAGCCCCACGGACGAGCCCTCTGCCGGATCCGCAGAGCCCCCACCAACCGGAACAAGGGCCGAAGACCCCCGACAGTTACTCTTAGACAACACGACCACCAGGTCCCGGTCACCGCGATGAGCCACCCACCCAGAGGTGCCACCATCAGGAGGCGCAGCTGCCGTCACTGGAGGCACCACAGAAGAAACCTCCTCGATGTCCTCGCCCGCAACCTCCATCGCAACACCGCCCTCCGCCCACATCCGACGAGGCGATGTATCCTGAGCCGAACGACGGCGCTTCACATGAGGCTGCTGATCGTCGGTACAACGACCCCCAGCAAGGGGTGCTCCAGAAGAACCCGACGCGGGCGGGCCCAAAGCCGAAGCAGCACGGACACACACAGCAGCAACCTCCACAGCATGGGGCCACAGCTTACCACCACGCGCGGAGACCGGAGCAGAAGGAGCAGGTCCAGAAAGCGGGAGAGCACACTCCAGCTCACAGGGGGCATCCACCACGGACGCCGAGGCAATCGCAGCTGACGAACCACTGGACAAGGCGACCTTCGTAGACGACGAGGGAGCCGACGCAGAGTCAGAGGGCAGGGAGGAGGACACACACCCCACCACCCCAGCATCCCCGGGCAGCAGACAATCTTCAGCAGGGGAAGCAGGCACCACACCAACAGCAGCAGCCGAGGACCGCACAGAAGCCTCCGGCCGCGGATGCACCTCCGCCACCACCGAACGAGGAACCCCCGAGGTAGGAGCTCCCGTTCCCACAGAGCACACCGGGGAAGCAGACGTACTATGTCCCGACCAAACAGGGACAGAGGGAGCACTTGCTGAACCCGCTGCAGGAACCACCCCAGGCACCTCGCCAGGGCGAGAAAGCGATGAGGAAGCCCCCCGCGTCTCCAAAGGGGGGAAGTCACCCTCCAAGAAAACGGAGGGAGCCTCAGCCCGAGGAGCATCACAGCTCGCTGCCACATGGCCCTCAGCACCACACCGGAAACAAGTGCGAGTCTGTCCCTGATAGAATACTCTGAGCGAGAGCCCACGATATAGAAGACGAGACGGTACCGGTGACGTAATCTTCATACCTAGCGTACGAATGCCCGTACGCAGCCCGCTCAGCCGACCTGTATGCAGATGGTTGAAACGATGAAACTGCACCTCTCCATACTTTCCAAACACAACCCGCAGCTCATCCTCAGAGAACGTCACCGGTACTCCATGCACACTCACGTACTGCACGGCCCCCAGGGATCCGAAACGGACACAGACACAGCCGTGTCGGTGACTGGAACCGAGTGGCCGGTCCAACGCGCCACAAACTCCTTGTACAGCGAGCTCCTGCAGAAGGTCATCGCCACTCGCGTAGGGGAAAGCTTTTCCAGCCCTATCAAATCCTGGACATCCGCTTGAAGCACATCGACGACAGCAACTTCCACAATCGCCCAGTCCACATCCCCTGAGAAGTCAAGGCACGCCGTGTCCACCCGCCGTACGCGGGACACACCACCAACCACCATACCACCAGCCGGGCCCTCCGGCCAGCGGGTGCACCACACCACAATCCACACCCGCCTCCACTCAGCACCAGGCGACAACTGGCAGGTCAAACGAGCACGTCCTGGCCCTCTGGCGGCCAGTGAGCGATCAACCTACTACGACACATGGGTGTGTTGGGGAACAGGCCGTAAGCCTAGCAGAAGTGGACAACACCTACCACCACTCAAGTGGGTCCTCGACCCCGTATTTGTTAAAGAACATGAACGAGTAAAGCAACTTGGAGATACATACAAACGAACCAAAGCACAAGGTGACTTGCATGCATTTCTAGTTGCAAATAGAGAGGTGAGAGACATGAGCAACGTTATACGTAATAAACATTGGGAAGAGTTCCTACAAAGTATAAATGAGCAAACAACACTTGTTGAAGTTTGGAAAAAGATACAAAAAATCTCTAGAAGCAATCCAATCAAACCACTGCACCACAGCCCACTAGAACAAGCAAACATTCTCCTTGATCAATGGGCACTAACATCAAGCTACGACTCACTCCCAATTAACATACAGCACAAACTTAATGACACACGCCCAAACAGACAACGAACCATCAATCTTGCCTGTACAGCTATCGACGTGTCGGACCTTAATGCTGTAACTGAATGGGAATTAAATCATGCACTAAAGATGGGAAAATCAACTGCTCCTGGAGAGGACAGTAATACTTACAGTCTACTGAGATTAATCTCACACGTATCAGGTAATCCACTTTTAGTAGCCCGAAACGCTTTGCGTAATAGTGGCTTTAGGCATTGTATGTACTAGCTCTATCTATAAAGCCAACAAACTTTCTAAAATCTCTTTATGTATGTACCTTTACCTAAATAAAAATTATTATTATTATTATTATTATAGTATTGTACAGAATGAGTTTAAGTGAAGGAGTATTACCTGATGCTTGGACAAAGAGTACCATTGTTCCCATCCCCAAACCACACTCGGACAATTATAGACCCATATCTCTAACATCGTGTGATTGGAAAGTGCTTGAACGTATTGTTCTTAACCGACTCATGTATCGTATACAGGGGCACCTGTTACCCCAACTGTTTGGATTTATGCCTGGGCTCAGTACACAACACTGTTTTGCTGAGTACTTCGCACATATTGAAGCTTCCCCTCAAACAGTCTTCATCGACCTAGCAGCAGCTTTTGATACAGCAAACAGAGAAATCTTACTGGAACAGCTTACCGAGCTGGGAATACAAGGAAAATTACTGAAATAGATAAAGGGCTATTTGTCTAATCGAACAGTATATGTTTTGTTTAATGGTGTTGAAAGTACAGAGAGCAAACATTTTGAACTGGGAACTCCACAAGGAGGGGTCCTCAGCCCCTTGTTGTTCAACGTTCCTATGCATAAACTTATTAAAGATCTTCCAACTAATAATGAAGACACTGTCATTTGTTATGCTGATGATATATGCTGCCTCCGAGCCTAGAATGCAAGTTCTGCTCGTCCGAAGCTAGACACAAATACAACAAAATTATTAAGGATGGTAACAGAGTCCATTTCATGTGGTCTCCATCTCATGTTGGGCTCCGAATGCATGATAGAGCTGATAAGTTAGCCAAAGAATCTGCCTTTAAAGGAGCCGTTGAGTGTAACCTTGGATTGTCAATGAGCAATCTGAGAGCAGCAGTACACCGAGAACTTCAACAAGATCTTGTAGATCTGAGGCAAAGTGAAATTGACACCAGTAATTCCATCTATCATCATACTATCATGCAAGAAGAGCCACACATCTATGGATCATCCAATAAAATCAGCAGACTTCTAGATGTTACTACTGCTCGGCTTAGACTCGGTTACAAGTATCTCTGGGAATTCTCATTATCTGCTGATGTAGACCTGACCAAATGTAAACTGTGCCAACAAAATTATTCGCACACCCTCCGTCACTATGTGATGGAGTGCGAAAAGATACGTGAATTTTGAGACAATTCTATAACTAATGTTCCAGCGATGTGTCAATATTTCATTCAAAATGATCTGCTACCAGAAATTTTAGCCAAATATCCCCAGTTTGCTAACTGTAGGTAGTAACTAAGTGATTGTAACCTATCCACCGCTGCCCACTGGATGGGGGGCGGTGTGCAGGACAAACATAAATTTTGACACTAGCTCTCCACATATGTCAGTTGCTTAATTTAGAACCTGTACTTGAGGTCGATATCGAACCCATTGTTGATGTGATGACTTATATTGAATTTTGTAACAAGCTCATCAAGATTGTAACTTGCTTAGCTAAATGAATTGTGGGGTTCAGTCCCTGAGCCCCACAATGTGCCTCTGTAACCCTTTCCACTACCGCCCACAAGATAGGTATGGGGTGCATAATAAATGAATTAAACTAAACTAACTAAACTGCTTTTGCTACTAGTGCTGAGGAATGTGGCCTCCTTATCTCTCTACAGAAAACTCGTGCCCTCATTCCATGTGGTATTCCACCACCCAATTATCATATAGATGGGCGAGCACTTGAGAACTGCGAGTCTTACAGATACCTTGGTGTCCCCATTAACGACCCTGGGTACCTTTCTTCTCTCAAGAGGAGACTGTGGGAGAGATTAAAGCCCTTGCGGGTCCTTGTTGGTGTCAATCATGGAATTAACGTGAGACTTGCTAGAATGTTGTATCATTTATACGCTCTGTGATTGACTACAATGCTCTGCATCTCACACTGTATACTGACAAAGAGATGAAATCTCTGGAAACCTTGCAAAATGAAGCTATGCGTCTCATCCTTGGGGCTCCTAAGTCCACGAGAATAGTTAATATGAAAGCAGAGTTAAAATTACCTACCATAAGTGAGAGAATTTTGTCTATTAGCACAGTTTTCGGCGTGAAGGCATTGAGTAGATCTAGACAACACATAAAGTTTGAAGCTAAACTTTCTAGTATGCTGCACTCACCTGAGGTCTATAGAAGAAGAACGAAATCTGATTATGTATTTTGGTTCTACAAGGTAGCCAACTCCATCAAAATATTAAATATGTACCCAACTCAATTAATGATTAATCAACCAATTACTCCATGGTATAACTGGGATCTATCAGTTGATTTTGTAAATGCGCCCAAGAAAGATAGTGTGCACTCTACTTTATTAAAACAGTTAGCACTGAAAAGCATCACTGAAAGTACTCAGAGTATGGGTAACGATGTGTATCAGTGCTATACCGTCGGCTCTGTAGAAGAAGGTGGACGATGTACCGGATATACATGTAATACATTTGAACAATCTTCTCTTGTACATACAGCAATGAAGCGCGTCAATGATTGGGCAAGTACAACTCAAACCGAACTTGCAGGTATATACCTTGCCACTGATTTTTTAAAAGACAAAGGCAGTGGACTTATATACTGTGACTCGCAGAGTGCACTCCTGGCATTGAACGCACATAGTAGTGACACCCAGAAAATAGTCAGTGATATTCGAATGAATGTTTTAGATGCTAAAGAAAACAGATTTGAAATTAAATTCCTATGGATACCATCACACGTTGGCATCTCAAGGCATGACACTGTTGATATGCTTGCAAAGACAGCCCTGTAGAAAACCAGTGGTAGAAATTGATATGGGTGTTTCATTAGCAGTGACAAAGAGAATACTTAAACAAATATCTAGTGAAGATCTCATCGACCTAACAAATTCACAAAGACCTGAACGTTGTAGCATTAAATATTATGACAGATATCGTGAGGAGACATTCACATATGGGACTAATAGAATAAGAACCCAGCAATGTGATGTTATAGTAGCCAGAATACGCCTGAAATATAGACGTATCTGGCAGCTTTCTCAAAATCCAAATGTCGAGTACACAAGTGTATCAACTTTGTGAAAGAGAAAACATGCACTCTCTTGAACATTATATTGTAGAATGTCACATATTGACTGACTTTCGCCCTCCTGGGCTAAGGTATGCTGAACTGTATAATTACTATATGAGTACTGGAACACTTGATGATATATTGGACTTGTACCCAAGATTAACCATGTAATGTATCAATGATACAATGTATGTATGTGATGTAACTATATAACCTGAGCTTATAAAAGCACCTTAATCACCTTCAGTGATTAAGTGCTTAATTGCACACTAGTTTCTCTATCAGCTATCTCACCCTGTCAGAGTAAAAGAGACAAATGTATGTGAATGCATGTGTGTGTGTATATATGTATGTATAAATGTATATGTATGTATATATGTATATGTACATATATGTGTATGTATATGTATGTGTATAAAGTATATATGGAAGCTGATCAGAATTACATTTCACCTTTGTAAATGCACATTAATGACACTATGAAAAAGACACATCGAACACTTTATGACTTTATGTAGGGCATACGTAAATCTATGTTTCTATGTATTTACGTATGTAGGTTAGCTTAGCATTTTAAAAGCACCGAATCACCTTCTGTGGTTGATTGTTCAATAAACCCCTGAACTATATGTTTAATACATCTCTAACCCTGTCCATGGAGGACAAAAGAAAATGTATATATGCTGGTTAGCATTGTAAATATGTGGCTACGTCTGTGGTAGAAAATAATAACAAAAAAAATCTGAACTTATTGATTATTAAATAAAATATTGACTAGTTATCAGATATTCTTAGAACTATTAAAGTAACTAGTAATGAATGTCTGAGTAAACTTGGGATGATGTCTTCTGTACTATCAACTGAGTATCCATCCCGGCAGCATATTTAAATGAGCTGGAGCGACTATGCGCAAGGGGAGAGATCTCCCGTCACGAAGGGTGCAGTCGCACCTCCACAGATCTCCAGTATCACCTATTGATACTGGTAATAGCTCAAAAGAGCCTCCACTTACAGGCTATTCATACCCGTGCCACATTTTGGGTGGCTTAATCTTACAAATACAAATACAAATACAAATATTTATTCAAGTAAAGTATATACATACAAGGTGAAATACAAAAGTTGATGGACTTATAGATAGAGCTTGTACATACAATGCCTAAAGCCACTATTACGCAAAGCATTTCGGCAGGAAAAACACTAAAACTAAAACTTAATGCTAATTGAGATTAAAGTATAAATTGTGTTGAGAAAAAATCTGAAAAATGGGGGGGGGGGGAAACATGGCAAAAAAAAAATATACAATTTGGTGAGCAAACAGCATTGTTTAAAATCGTAGACATGGGTTGACATTTAGGGGTGAGGTAGGTTACATTGAGTTAATTCGGTGGTACTTAGTTTTTTTCTTAAACTGGTTGGGAGAGGTACAGTCTTTAACATAATTGGGAAGGTCATTCCACATTCGAGGTCCCTTGATTTGTAAAGCATTTCTAGTTTGACTATTGTCGTACTCTTGGAATATCAAATAGGTATTTGTTTCTGGTGTGGTGCTCATGGGATCTGTTACAACCTTCTAGGAAGCTTTTAAGGTCAGGATTGACATTACAGTTCAGCGTTTTATATATATATATAAAATACACATGAGAGGATGTGCAGTGACTTAATATCTAACATATTCAGAGATTTGAGTAAGGGTACCGAGTGATATCTGGGGGCCAGAGCTAGATATTGTCCTAATAGCATGTTTGTGTTGATTTATTAGAGGACGTAAATGATTTTAGGTAGTAGAACCCCAAGCACAAATACCATAGTTGAGATAAGGATAGATGAGAGAGCAATAGAGTGTCACCAAGGCAGGGCGAGGTACATAATATCTGACCTTAGAAAGAATGCCAACAGTTTTTGAAACTTTTTTTGGTATATTTAGAATGTGTCCCTGGAAATTCAGCTTGTGGTCAATGAGAACACCAAGGAATTTGCCATCAACTTTGTTACAAATTTGGGTATTGTTAATCCTGAGATTTATTTGATTTGAGGATTTATTGCCAAACAAAATATACAAAGTTTTGTCAATATTAAGGGTGAGTTTGTTGGCAGTTAGCCAGTGATGGACTTTACTTAGCTCAGCATTCACTGTGACATTTAGAGCAAGGGGGTCAGGACTGGAGTAAATGAACGTCGTGTCGTCAGCAAATAGAATTGGTTTGAGATGTATGGAGGCATTTGGGAGGTCATTAATGTAGATGAGAAAGAGGAGAGGGCCACGTAGGCTGCCCTAGGGAACACCAATGTTGATGGGTAGGGTGGGAGAAATTGAATTATTCACAGAAACACATTGGAGCTTGTCAGTAAGGTAAGACATAAGGTACTGCAGGGAGTGGCCTCAGATTCAAAAATGATGTAATTTAAGAAGAAGGTTTTGGTGGTTGACAGTGTCAAAAGCCTTATGCAGGTCCACAAATAACCCAATAGGGAACTCATTTTTATCAAGAGCTGCATGTATCAAGTTAACCATACAAAAAAGTGCATCGTTAGTGCTTTTTTGGGGTCTGAAGCCATATTGACATGAGCTAAGTATATTGTCTTTGGTTAGATAAGAGTAAAGCTGCTTGTAGATTAGTTTTTCAAATATTTTTGACAAGTTAGGCAAGATTGATATAAAATAATTAAATAAATAAATTAATTTTTATTCAGGTAAGGTACATACATATAAGGTAAGATACAAAGTTGATGGATTTATAGATAGAGCTAGTACATACAATGCCTAAAGCCATTATTACGCAAAGCGTTTCGGACAGGAAAAACATTAAAGACTAAAACTTAATACTAATAAAGTATAAAATGTGTTGAGAACAAATGAAGATAAAAATAAGAAAGGGGGAAACATGGCTGAAAATGCAGCACAAATACAATTAGGTCGACAAACAGCGTTGTTTAAAAAAACAGACATGGGTTGACAATAGAGGGTTAAGGTAGGATACAGGGAATTTATTAGGTAGTGCTTCGTTTTTATCTTAAACTGGTTGAGAGGTACAGTCTTTAACATGGTTGGAAAGGTCATTCCACATTCTGGGTCCCTTGATTTGTAGAGTATTTTTCGTTTGATTAAGTCGTACTCTTGAAATATCAAAACTGTATTTATTTCTAGTGTGATGCTCATGGGTTCTGTTACAACCTTCAATGAAACTTTTGAGGTCAGGCTTGGCATTACAGTTCAGCATTTTATATTTGTATAATACACACGAGAGAATGTGCAGTGACTTAATATCTAACATATTCAGAGATTTGAGTAGGGGTACCGAGTGATGTCTGGGGCTAGAGTTGGATATTGTCCTAATAGCAGCTTTGTGTTGAGTAATTAGAGTACGTAAATGATTTTGGGTAGTAGAACCCCAAGCACAAATACCATAGTTGAGATATGGATAGATGAGGGAGTAATAGAGTCACCAGGGCAGGGCTGGTACATAATATCTGATCTTAGAAAGAATGCCAACAGTTTTTGAAACTTTTTTTGATATATTTAGAATGAGTCGCTGGAAATTCAGCTTGTGATCAATGAGAACGCCAAGGAATTTGCCATCTAATTTGTTACAAATTTGGGTATTGTTTATTCTGAGATTTATTTGATTAGAAGATTTATTGCCAAACAGAATATAGAAAGTTTTGTCAATGTTAAGAGTGAGTTTGTTGGCAGTTAGCCAAAGATGGACTTTATTTAGCTCAATATTTACTGTGGCATTAAGAGCAAGGTGGTCAGAACTGGAGTAAATGAAGGTTGTGTCGTCAGCAAATAGATTTGGTTTGAGGTGTTGGAAGGCATTTGGAAGGTCATTAATGTAGATGAGAAAGAGGAGAGGGCCAAGTATGCTGCCCTGAGGAACACCAACGTTGATGGGTAGGGTGGGAGAAATTGAATTATTCACAGAAACATACTGGAGCCTGTCAGTAAGGTAAGATTTGAGGTATTGCAGGGAGTGTCCTCTGACTCCATAATGATGTAATTTAAGAAGAAGGTTTTGGTGGCTGACAGTGTCAAAAGCCTTACGCAGGTCCACAAATAACCCAACAGGGAACTCATTTTTATCAAGAGCTGCGTGAATCAAGTTAATCATATTAATAAGTGCATCGTTAGTGCTCTTTTTGGGTCTGAAGCCATATTGACAAGAGCTAAGTATATTGTGTTTGGCTAGATAAGAGAAAACTGCTTGTAGATTAGTTTTTCAAATATTTTTGACAAGTTAAGCAGGATTGATATGGGTCTGTAGTTGTTAACATCTGTGAGATCACCACATTTGTGGACAGGGGTTACTCTCGCTTTTTTTTTAGAATATCTGGAAAGGTTTGGAGTTCAATTGACTTGTTGAAGAGCAATGCAATAGCAGGGGCTAAAGATCTGGAGTTTTTTTTTTGTAAATTAAAGTTGATACCTCCTCATGGGCACTAGACTTGGCTTTAAGGGAAAGGGATAATCTCATTAACATCAGTGGAATTTTTAGGCTTTAGGTACAAACACTGTGGATAGTTACCTGTAAGATAGTCCTTAACATCAGTACTGGAAGATGGAATGTCATTTGCAAGGGATGACCCAATGGAAGAGAAGAACCTATTGAACTCAATAGCAGATTCAGAGGCTGAAAGCTGACCATCGTTATAGGACAGGAGTGTTGGTTTGTTATTTAAAATCTTCTTTGATCCCAATATATGTGAAATTGTGCTCCAAGTTTTTTTAATGTTGCTCTTTATTGGGGTAAATTTATCTTCGTAGTATTTTGTTTTGGCTCGTCTAATTATTTTAGATAGCAATAACGAGTAATTGTTTGAGAATTCTTTGGAGACAGTTCCTAACCTATACTTCTTCTTAAGGTCATGTTTTTTATTAATGGATTTAAGTATTCCCTTTGTAAGCCAAGGATTGTTTAGCCTTTTGGTTGTGACTTGTTTCGTTAGCATAGGACAGTGGGTGTTATAAAAGCTGAGAGTTTTTTGAAGAAAAGATTGCACTGCTAGGTTGATTTCCCCTATGTTACCTAACTCGGACTCCCAGTTGACATTAGCAGCAGCAGTTATAAAATTGCCTATAGCAGTTTCATTGTGCAGCCTAAAGCTTAACTCCTTTGTCTCAAGAGGTGGTTTGTTAATGTTAGTTAAGAGAAATGTGGGGTAATGGTCTGTAGTGCTATCGGTGATTATACCTGAAGTAAGTGGAGAGGTTATGTTGGTCCAGATGTGATCTAGAGTCGTGGCAGTACTATCAGTGATTCTAGTAGGTCTAGTGATTAAGGGTATGAGGAAGCAGGAATTCATACAGTTGAGGAAGCTAACAGCAGTAGGGTGTTCAGGCTTGCAGAGGTCAATATTAAAATCCCCTGTGATGATAAGATGGTTTTTGTTCAGTCAGTTATTTAGTATTAGATTTCTAAAGTTTGAGTTGAATTCGGACACATCAGTGTTAGGAATTCTATAGACTGCACCCACAGACATGACAGACTCGGCACCCTTGACTCTGAAACTGGCGAAGATATACTCCCCACAGCAGTCTCTAGTTCTAATTACTTTTAAGCATGTTAGTTCTTGGTGGTAGTAAAGAGCAGTACCACCACCTCTCTGAATTTGACGACAGTTGTGAATTGCTGAGTAGTTAAAGAGTTGAGGCATGTTAAGGAGTTGTGTAGTATCCTCCTTTAACCACGTTTCAGTAAGGATAATAAAAGAGAATTTGTTGTCAATAGTTTCAATCAAGGCACTAACATCATCAAAGTGTTTACCTAGAGATCTAACGTTCAAGTTGATTACAGAGATATTTTGATTATGTGTCAATACATTGTTTACATCATGTGGTGTAAAATATCTGCAATTTTGATCATTAAAGTGATGATTGTCATAGATAGTGGATAAGAGGTTTAGTTCTGGGTCTATACTTGTCTGCATAAAAAGGCTGGTTGTAGGAAAACAAGACAAGAATGGCAATTACAAAATAGAATTTTGATATAAAAGGGGGAAAAAATATATTAACAAGACTATACAAAACAAACACATTATGAACTAAAAAGAAAAATGAGGTAGATTGCTTACAAGTACTCTCAGGTACACTGTAAGTAATAATTTGCATTTTGAGACACAGGCAAAGCCAGGGGTACAATGGAGTAAGGAAGTATGGCGAGGCTAAGCAACCTAGGTAATAAATAAAATCTAAGAAAAAAGTTGAATAATAAACATAGGCAAATTTAACCTAACGATTATTAACTATAAATAGTTTAGTTATGATCGTATTTTTTAATATTAATTAAAATATTATTTTATTAATTAATAAGACCTAAAGAATTAATTAATTAATAAAATATCTTATTAATTAATAAGACCTAAAGAAATATTAATGCACTCAATTAAATAATGACTAGTAAAAAGTAACTTAAAAATTAATTTAAAAAGTGAAACAAAGAGATTTGGGAGACCTAGCCCGCACTAGGTGACAAAAGGGTTTATTATGTTGACTCATTGAGAGTGATAATAAGGTGAGACAAGCCACATTGGGAGAGAAAAGTGTTGAGGTTATCTTCATTAGCAATTGTGAACATTTTACTTACTGAAGTCTTTCTCACTTTAATCAAGCCATCTCTAACGAGGCACTGATGAATCGCATCTGGGTTTGATAACGGATTTGACGCAGGCGGTAGAGGAGGTGCTGTCTTTTTCTAGTCAAGCACTCGTTGATATAGATTCCCTGTCGTTGGGATGCAGCTGTCCGGACAAGATGCGATTTCATGGACTTCAGGCGAATTTTCCGCTGGTTTTGTCCTGATGGATTCATTTTGCCTACTCTGTAGGCTTCTTCCTGAGGTTATCTTGAGATGATTTCGGGGCTTTTTAGTGTCCCCGCGGCCCGGTCCTCGACCAGGCCTCCACCCCCAGGAAGCAGCCTGTGACAGCTGACTAACATCCAGGTACCTATTTTACTGCTAGGTAACAGGGGCATAGGGTGAAAGAAACTCTGCCCATGGTTTCTCGCCGGCACCTGGGATCGAACCCAGGACCACAGGATCACAAGTTCAGTGTGCTGTCCGCTCGGCCGACCAGCTCCCCAGCAATAATGTCTGGGGAGGCAGCAATAATGTCTGTTTTGTTTAGAGTAACCTGCAATTCGATTTTTTTTAGAAAGTCTGAGCTATTTCAATAAACTTTTCACCTTCACTTTCCACAGGAATATCTTGGGACGACACAACTACAGAGTCAAGCAGCTTTTGCTGATCTTGTTCATCCTGGGAGACGGAACGTTGGGTGGATAATGTACTGATACATGCAGTCATTTTGCTGAGAGCTTCCTCTTGTTTTTTATTGGCTTCATCAGTTTTCAGACGAATGTTTTCCTCACGGAGATTATTCAAGTCATGATTATTCCTGTCATTATTAACGTCAGTGGGATCACCACATTTGTGGACAGGGGTTACTCTCGCTTTTTTCAGAATATCTGGAAAGGTTTGGAGTTCAAGTGACTTGTTGAAGAGCAATGCAATGGCAGGAGCTAAAAATCTGGAGGCTTTTTTGTAAATAAGAGTTGGTATCTCCTCAAGGGCATTAGGCTTAGTTTTAAGGGAAAGGATTATGTCAGTAACATCAGTGGAATTAGTAGACATTAGGTACAGAGACTGTGGATAATTACCTGTAAGACAGTCCTGAATATTAGTACTGGAAGATGGAATATCATTTGCATGGGAGGGTCCAATAGAAGAGAAGAACCTATTGAACTCAAATGTAGTGTCAGAGGCTGAAAGCAGACCATCATTATTTGACAGGAGTATTGGTTTGTTATTTAAAATCTTCTTTGATCCCAATATTTGTGAAATTGTGCCCCAAGTTTTCTTAATGTTGCTCTTTATATGGGTAAATTTATCATCGTAGTATTTAGTTGTGGCTCGTCTAATTATTTTAGATAGCAATAACGAGTAATTCTTTGAGAATTCTTTGGAGACGATTCCTAACCTATACTTCTTCTCAAGGTCATGATTTTTATTAATGGATTTAAGTATTCCCTTTGTAAGCCAAGGATTGTTTAGCCTTTTGGTTGTGACTTCTTTCGTTAGCATAAGACAGTGGGTGTTATAAAGGCTGAGAGTTTTTTGAAGAAAAGATTGCACTGCTAGGTTGATATCCCCTATGTTACCTAACTCGGACTCCCAGTTGACAGTAGCAGCAGCAGTTATAAAATTGCCTATAGCAGTTTCATTGTGCAGCCTAAAGCTTACTCCCTTGTCTCTAGAGGTGGTTTGTTAATGTTAGCTAAGAGAAATGTGGGGTAATGGTCTGTAGTGCTATGGGTAATTATACCTGAAGTAAAAATAAAATAAAATAAAATAAAATGTTTATTCAGGTAAGGAACATACATACAAGAGATTTTACATAAATTGAACGATTTACAGATGGAGCTAGTACTTACAATGCCTAAAGCCACTATTACGCAAAGCGTTTCGGGCAGGAAAAACATTAATGACTAAAACTTAATACTAATTGAGTATAAAGAATAAAATGTGTTGAGAACAAATAAAAATAAAGATAAAAAAGCAGCACAAATACAATTAGGTCGACATACAGCGTTGTTTAAGAAAACAGACATGGGTTGACAATAGAGGGGTAAGGTAGGTTACAGGAAATTTATTAGGTAGTGCTTCGTTTTTATCTTAAACTGGTTGAGAAAGGTACAGTCATTACTATGGTTGGGAAGGTCATTCCACATTCTAGGTCCCTTGATTTGTAGAGCATTTCTAGTTTGATTAAGTCGTACTCTTGGAATATCAAAACTGAATTTATTTCTGGTGTGGTGCTCATGGGCTCTGTTACAACCTTCAATGAAGCTTTTGAGGTCAGGATTGGCATTACAGTTCAGCGTTTTATATATGTATAATACACATGAGAGAATGTGCAGTGACTTAATATCTAACATATTCAGAGATTTGAATAGGGGTACCGAGTGATGTCTGGGGCCAGAGTTGGATATTGTCCTAATAGCAGCTTTGTGTTGAGTAATTAGAGGACGTAAATGATTTTGGGTAGTAGAACCCCAAGCACAAATACCATAGTTGAGATATGGATAGATGAGGGATTAATAGAGCGTCACCAGGGCATGGTGGCGTACATAATATCTGATCTTAGAAAAAATGGCAACAGTTTTTGAAACTTTTTTTGATATATTTAGAATGTGTCCCTGGAAATTCAGCTTGTGATCAATGAGAATGCCAAGGAATTTGCCACCTAATTTGTTACAAATTTGGGTATTGTTTATTCTGAGATTTATTTGATTAGAGGATTTATTGCCAAACAGAATATAGAAAGTTTTGCCAATGTTAGGGGTGAGTTTGTTGGCCGCTAGCCAAAGATGGACTTATATTTAGCTCAGTATTTACTGTGGCATTTAGAGCAAGGGGGTCAAGACTGGAGTGAATGAAGGTTGTGTCATCAGCAAATAGAATTGGTTTGAGGTGTTGGGAGGCATTTGGAAGGTTATTAATGTAGATGAGAAAGAGAAGAGGGCCAAGTATGCTGCCCTGAGGAACACCGATGTTGATAGGTAAGGTGGGAGAAATTGTATTATTCACAGAAACACATTGGAGCCTGTCAGTAAGGTAAGATTTGAGGTATTGCAGGGAGTGTCCTCTGACTCCATAATGATGTAATTTAAGAAGAAGGTTTTGGTGGTTGACAGTGTCAAAAGCCTTATGCAGGTTCACAAATAACCCAACAGGGAACTAATTTTTATCAAGAGCTGCATGAACCAAGTTAATCATACTAATAAGTGCATCGTTAGTGCTCTTTTTGGGTCTGAAGCCATATTGACAAGAGCTGAGTATATTGTATTTGGCTAGATAAGAGTAAAGCTGCTTGTAGAATAGTTTTTTCAAATATTTTTGACAAGTTAAGGCAGGATTGATATGGGTCTGTAGTTGTTAACATCTGTGAGATCACCACATTTGTGGACAGGGGCTACTCTCGCTTTTTTTAAGAATATCTGGAAAGGAGTTCAAGTGACTTGTTGAAGACCAATGCAATAGCAGGGGCTAAAGATCTGGAGTTTTTTTTGTAAATTAAAGTTGGTATCTCCTCAAGGGCACTAGACTTGGTTTTAAGGGAAAGGATTATCTCATTAACGTCAGTGGAATTAGTAGGCTTTAGGTACAGAGACTGTGGATAGTTACTTGTAAGAAAATCCTTAACATCAGTACTGGAGGATGGAATATCATTTGCAAGAGAGGACCCAATGGAAGAGAAGAACCTATTGAACTCAATAGCAGAATCAGAGGCTGAAAGCTGACCATCGTTATTGGACAGGAATGTTGGTGTATTTAAAATCTTCTTTGATCCCAATATTTGTGAAATTGTGCCCCAAGTTTTTTTAATGTTGCTCTTTATTTGGGTAAATTTATCCTCGTAGTATTTAGTATTGGCTCGTCTAATTATTTTAGATATCAATAACGAGTAATTCTTTGAGAATTGTTTGGAGACGGTTCCTAACCTATACTTCTTCTCAAGGTCATGTTTTTTATTAATGGATTTAAGTATTCCCCTTGTAAGCCAAGGATTGTTAAGCCTTTTGGTTGTGATTTGTTTCGTAAGCATACGACAGTGGGTCTTATAAAGGCTGAGAGTTTTTTGAAGAAAAGATTGTACTGCTAGGTTGATGTCCCCTATGTTACCTAACTCGGACTCCCAGTTGACATTATCAGCAGCAGTTATAAAATTATCTATAGAAGTTTCATTGTGCAGCCTAAAGCTTAACTCCCTTGTCTCTAGAGGTGGTTTGTTAATGTTTGTTAAGAGAAATGTGGGGTAATGGTCTGTAGTGCTATCGGTGATTATACCTGAAGTAGGCGGAGAGGTTTTGTTGGTCCAGATGTGATCTAGAGTCGTGGCAGTGCTATCAGTGATTCTAGTAGGTCTAGTGATTAAGGGTATGAGGAAGCAGGAATTCACACAGTTGAGGAAGCTAACCGCAGAAGGGTGCTCAGGCTCGCAGAGGTCAATATTAAAGTCTCCTACGATAATTAGATGGTTTTTGTTCAGTCTGTTATCTAGTATTAGATTTCTAAGGTTTGAGTTGAATTCGCACACATCAGTGTTAGGAATTCTGTAGACTGCACCCACAGACATGACAGACTCGGCACCCTTGACTCTGAAACTGGCGAAGATGAAAGCAACATGGCAACATGATGGCGAAGCAAAAGGCAACATGAAAAGCACATGGAATACCATCTCTAACATCCTGGGAACTAAACAACACTCCCACAACCAGATAACACTCTCTAAGGATGGCCTTACACTGTCATCTGACTTAGAAATGGCGAATGAATTTAATAGCTTCTTTTCATCGATTGGTGCTAACCTTGCAAGTAAAATCCCACAGACTCAGACACATATCAACACATATCTCTCAGGCAGCTATCCAAACTCTCTTCTCCTCTCACCAGTCAGCCCGTCAGATGTTGTGTCCATCATACACTCACTAAAAACCAAAGCTGGGAACATCAGTGAAATCCCAGCCATTGTATACAAGAGCGCCTCCCATGCCCTTGCACCACCTATAGCTCTGCTGTTCAACAAATCCCTTGAGTGTCATACCTTCCCTGATATCCTTAAAAACGCAAGAGTAACGCCAGTTCATAAAGGAGGTAATCCGTCAGACATAAACAACTACAGACCAATATCGAACCTACCCATACTATCAAAAATATTTGAAAAAATTATCTACAAACAGCTCTACTCCTATCTCGTAAAATTCGACATTCTTAGCCCCTGTCAGTTTGGATTCCGCTCTCAAAAGAGTACCAACGATGCAATTATTAGTCTCCTTGATATAATTTACTCTGCCCTTGACAAAAATGAGTTTCCAATTGGACTCTTCATTGACCTGAGAAAGGCTTTTGATACTGTTAATCACGATTAACTCTTATGTATACTCCATCATTATGGAATCCGAGGCCATGCACTGGACTATATCCAATCCTATCTTAGTGATAGACACCAATGTGTAGCCATCAATAATATAATCTCTCCCATTCTACCAATAACCGTTGGAGTGCCTCAGGGCAGCATCTTGGGACCCCTACTATTTCTTATATACATTAATGATCTGCCTAATGTCTCTAACATTCTGAAACCTATTTTGTTTGCTGATGATACTACCCTCATTTACTCCAACCCCAACCCACATACACTAAATGATGTTGTTAATAATGAACTAAAAAAAGTCCTCTTATGGATGTCAACCAACAAACTAACACTTAACATAGAAAAGACCTACTACATCCTATTTGGAAGCAAATCTACATATGCAATTCAGCTTCAGATTGACAATGTAAACATTAGCAATAAAAATGATGGAAAGTTTCTTGGCATATTCCTAGACAAGAGACTCAACTTCAGTACCCACATACAACACATAACTAAGAAAGTCTCTAAAACAGTTGGTATACTCTCCAAAATCAGATATTATGTTCCTAACTCTGCTCTCATCTCTCTATATTATGCACTAATCTATCCCTATCTCAACTATGGTATCTGTGCATGGGGTTCAACCACTGCAAACCACCTCAAGTCCATCATCACCCAGCAAAAATCTGCTATCAGAATAATATCAAATTCTGCTTTCAGACAACACACAGCCCCTTGTTTAACTCCCTAAACATGCTAAACATAATCTCACTCCACAAATTCTCTTGTGTCAACTACATTTACAAAACCCTATTCTTAAATGCAAATCCTTGTCTGAAACTCTTCCTGGACAGATGTAATAGGACCCATTATCACCACACCAGAAATAAATATCTCTTCGATATCCCCAGAGTTAAACTTAATTTGTGTAAACACTCTATGCAAATAAAGGGACCCAGTTTATGGAATTCACTCCCTACTGAATTGAAAAGCTGTCCAACTTTTACATCATTCAAAATCAATACTAAAAAGTACCTAATTTCATCTTCATAGTTTTTCTCTTTTTGCCTTAAAATTGCACTGTATCTATTGCTACCCAATCTTCCAACCTTTATGTTCCCAATTTGAACATCTTTACCATTGAGATCATTGCTGTTTTCTTATATGTGCTGCCATTCTATTGTATGGTGTTTATAAATCTTGTTTATCTGTATCTTTTGCTACCCAGTCTCCCAATCTTTATGTACCCATTCTGAACATCTTTACCATTGTGATCATTGCTGTCTTATATGTGCTGTCAATCTGCTGTATGGTGTCTATTAATCTTGTTTAAATTACTAATCAAGCTGTCAATGTAATCAATCAGAGCTTTAATATAACAATGTGCTTTAATATACTTACTTATCTCTCTCATCTCATTTTTCTCTTGTAATGTATCTTTCATTTATCAATTCTGATTGAACTTACCTACTTAAAATTATCTGCTAGATTAAGGACCTGCCCGAAACGCTGTGCGTACTAGTGGCTTTACAAGAATGTAATTACTGTCCTATCCAATGTATTCTCACAAACCCAATGTACCTTCTTGTATATATATAAATAAATAAATAAATAAATAAATAAATAAATAAAGATATACTCCCCCACAGCAGTCTCTAGTTCTAATTACTTTTAAGCATGTTAGTTCTTGGTGGTAGTAAAGAGCAGTACCACCACCTCTCTGAATTTGACTGACAGTTGTGAATTGCCGAGTAGTTAGGCATATTAAAGTGTTGAGTAGTATACTCTTTCAACCACGTTTCATTAAGTATAATAAAAGAGAATTTGTTGTCAATAATTTCAATCAAGGCACTAACATCATCGAAGTGTTTACCTAGGGATCTAACGTTCAAGTTGATCACAGAGATATTGTGATTATGTATTAATACATTGTTTACATCATGTGCTGTAAAATATATGCAATTTTGATCATTAAAGTGATGTTTGTCATAGATAGTGGATAAGAGGTTTAGTTCTGGGTCTATACCTGTCTGCATAAAAAGGCTGGTTGTAGAAAAACAAGGCAAGAATGGCAAATACAAAATAGAATTTTGATATAAAAGGGGAAAAAATATATAAACAAGACTATACAATACAAACACAAATGAACAAAAAAAGAAAAATGAGGTAGATTGCTTACAAGTACTCTCAGGTACACCGTAAGTAATAATTTGCATTTTGAGACATACGCAAAGCCAGGGGTACAATGGAGTAAGGGAGTATGGCGAGGCTAGGCAAACTAGGTAATAAATGAAATCACAGAAAAAAGTTGAATAATAAACATAGGCAAATTTAAGCTAATGATTATTAACTATAAATAGCTTAGTTATGACTGTATAATTAAAAAGACTTAAAGACATATTAATGCACTCAATTAATTAAGTCCAGTAAATGACTAGTAAAGAGTAAATTAAAAATTAATTTAAAAAGTGAAACAATGAGACTTAGGATACCTAGCCCCACTAGGTGACAAGGGGGTTAATTATGTTGACTCATTGAGAGTGATAATATGGTGAGACAAACCACATTGGGAGAGGAAAGTGTTGAGGTTCTCCTCATTAGCAATTGTAAACATTTTACCTACTGAAGTCTTTCTCACTTTAATCAAGTCATCTCTAACGAAGCACTGATGAATTGCATCTGGGTTTTAATGACGGATTTGCCGCAGGCGGTAGAAGAGTTGCTGTCTTTTTCTAGTCAAGCACTCATTGATGTATATTCCCTTCCGTTGGGATGCAGCTGTCCGGACAAGATAAGATTTCATGGACTGGGAAGTCAGCTTCAGGCGAATTTTCCGCTGGTTTTGTCCTGATGGATTCTTTTTGCCTACTCTGTAGGCAGCAATAATGTCTGTTTTGTTTAGAGTGACCTGCAATTCGTTTTTTAAGAGTGTGAACTATTTCAATACACTTTTCACCTTCACTTTCCACAGGAATATCTTGGGACGACACAACTACAGAGTCAAGCAGCTTTTGCTGATCTTGTTCATCCTGGGAGACGGAACGTTGGGTGGATAATGTACTGATACATGCAGTCATTTTGCTTGAGAGCTTCCTCTTGTTTTTTATGGCTTCATCAGTTTTCAGACGAATGTTTTCCTCACGGAGATTATTCAAGTCATGATTATTCCTGTCATTATTAACGTCAGTGGGATCACCACATTTGTGGACAGGGGTTACTCTCGCTTTTTTTTTTTAGAATATCTGGAAAGGTTTGGAGTTCAAGTGACTTGTTGAAGAGCAATGCAATGGCAGGAGCTAAAAATCTGGAGGCTTTTTTGTAAATAAGAGTTGGTATCTCCTCAAGGGCACTAGACTTGGTTTTAAGGGAAAGGATTATGTCAGTAACATCAGTGGAATTAGTAGGCATTAGGTACAGAGACCGTGAATAGTTACCTGTAAAATAGTCCTGAATATTAGTACTGGAAGATGTAATATCATTTGCATGGGATGACCCAATAGAAGAGAAGAACCAATTGAACTCAAAAGCAGTGTTAGAGGCTAAAAGCAGACCATCATTATTTGACAGGAGTATTGGTTTGTTATTTAAAATCTTCTTTGATCCCAATATTTGTGAAATTGTACTCCAAGTTTTCTTAATGTTGCCCTTTGTGTGGGTAAATTTATCTTCGTAGTATTTAATTTTGGCTCTCCTAATTATTTTAGATAGCAATGATGAGTAATTCTTTGAAGATTCTTTGGAGACGATTCCTAACCTATACTTCTTCTCAAGGTCATGTTTTTTTTTAATGGATTTAAGTATCCCCTTTGTAAGCCAAGGATTGTTTAGCCTTTTAGTTGTGACTTATTTCGTTAGCATAGGACAGTGGGTGTTATAAAGGCTGAGAGCTTTTTGAAGAAAAGATTGCACTGCTAGGTTGATGTCCCCCTGTGTTACCTAATTCGGACTCCCAGTTGACATTAGCAGCAGCAGCTATAAAATTGCCTATAGCAGTTTCATCGTGCAGCCTAAAGCTTATCTCCCCTGTCTCTAGAGGTGGTTTGTTAATGTTAGTTAGGAGACATGTGGGGTAATGGTCTGAAGTGCTATCGATGATTATCCCTGAAGTAAGCGGAGAGGTTATGTTGGTCCAGATGTGATCAAGAGCTGTGGCAGTATTATCAGTGATTCTAGTAGGATTAGTGATTGAGGGTATGAGGAAGCATGACTTCATACAATTCTTCATCAATCAATCAACCATTTGGTCCACGGGAGACACCTCCCGTCACACAGGGTGCAGTCGCACCTCCACAGATCTCCAGTATCATCTATTGATACTGGTAATGGCTCAAAAGAGCCACCACTTACGGGCTATTCATGCCCGTGCCAACTTTTGGGTGGCTTAATCTTCATCAATCAATCAATCACTATGCACAAGTTACAGCCCCCGCTCCTGTGTCAGGTAAGTCTACTATGGGCTCACCATAGCCCGTGCTACTTGGAACGTTTTGTTCCAAGTAGCTGAATCTTAAACAACAACAGGCTATGCTCTCTCTTCTCTCTGGCCGGCAGCTGTGGCGTTCTGACTTCCCCTGTGGGACTTTTACTCCCACTCCTTTCTCCTCTCCCTATAATCTATGTTCTACAAGTTAAGTAACAATTGATGTACTGTGCTACTAGCTAGGTGTGTGCTTTGTTTAGAGGTATTTTAAGCCAGTGTTTTGGTATCACTAAGTGTACTCCATTGTGACTAGGGTACCATGTGGGTCATAGCTACGCAGGCTGCTTCAAGCCTTACAAGTGTTGTTCTCTAAGTAGACTTTACCCTAGTTTTGTAATTCTAAACCTTGCATCCTGCCTAAGTGGACCAAGGAGTTTAACGTAATGTAGAGTGGTAAAGCAAATAGTTGATTTAATGTATATGGGGGTTATTAGAGAGTTTAATAAATAAGGTATCAGATAGGAGTTTTCCTTTCCACCTGCTGAGTGTAGAATAGGGGATTACCTTAGACTGCAGACATTTATCCTAACCTAACTCTTATTATTTACTGGGAATATTCTTCCCTGGGGGCCTTGGCCTCCCTTTTGCCACTATTTTAGGAACTCTTTTTTTCTGATCAGGGGGAAGGAAAACACCAACAGTATGGGGGCGTAATTTATTAGTACTGGATAAATAATTCTGCAGAAAGTAAAACAGGCTTCTAAGTAGGTCTTAACAAATGTATAACATAGCCGTGGCTAACTCAAAGTACACGAAACAACTTAAATGGTACACCCGTAGTAAAATAAAAGTATTCTTATAGCCTAGTAACAAACTCTGCAGAAACCTAATGGCCTATTGTCTAGAATTAGCAGTGAGGCGAATGTAACGAATCTAACTAAGTATAACAGTCAGGACACCATAAGTGAACAACATAACATAATGGTAAACCCTAGCTGGAAAATAATCAGGCGGCAGAAAAATACATAGAGACTGGGAAAGCCTGATATGAATTTGGAGAAGAAAATAACCCCAGGCCAGAGGCCGAGCCGCCAAGGAATAAGGTGAAAGAATTTCCTGACTTAAGGTAGGGCTTACTAGTAGAAAGGCTGTAAAGTCAAAGTAGTAGCTGCGGACAGCAGAAAACTTGAGGACGGGCGCTGCACCCCCACCCCGCAGGCAAGCAGGCCGGACCCCCACCCTAAAGGGCGAATGCCCGCTGGCCCTGAGGGAGAATCTCAGGGCGGCAGAGCAACTACGGCTACCGAACTGGGAAGGAAGGAGGACAGACTGGAGGAGCTTGCACGTCGCCTCGACTTATGCCCCCCCTGGCCCTGGCCCGTGGGTGACGGTCAGTGAAGGGGGGCAGGGCGGCTGTGGCAGCCGCGGCAGGGTCGGCCTCGTGGTCCCCATGCCCAGAAGGCTTGTGACATGAGAGGGCCCCCGAGCCTGCACGATGAGCGCCTGCAGCATCGTCCAATCGTCGGCCGAAAGGGGTGGAGGCTGCGACGCTGTGCCACCCGCCACTTTGCCGGCAGGGGGCCTCTGGAAAGTGTGGTCGCCGTCCGTATCCGAGCCGCCCGAGGAGGCCCCCGAGGAGGCCCCCGAGGAGGCCCCCGAGGAGGGGGAGGCGAAACGGGCGGGATTCGTCCTGGCCCAGGCCGGCTGCGTCCTCACACCACTGCACTGTTGTCCTCGCGTCGACGCCGCCCGAGCCCTTTTCCGTGTTGCTGTTGCTGCGTGATCCGGCTTCTCGCCACTGCGGAAAGATGAAAACGTAATCATCGGTAGGACTAACGGGAAAAAAGGAGGCAGGGAGACCCAGCTGCCGCACCAGCAACCGTCACATACACAAGTAGACAAAAGCAAAGGTAAAGTTAAGTGACCATAGTGAGTGAGAATACCGGACAGATAGCCAATGCTATCGTAATAAAATCCAATCTAATAAAAGCTGAACAGTTAAATAGATTAAGATAGTAATATTCATGGATAGATTAAACAGTATTATTCATGGTATAGTTTCGTTATATTAAGACCGTATTATTCATGGTATAGTTTGTTTATATTAAGACAGTATTATTCGTGGTATAGTTTGGAAGAATTCAAACAATATTAATCTCAAAAGTGAAAAGCAAATTTATTTGAGTATCCCACTAGAAATGGACATTGCTTTAACACTGCAACAGTATTATGAAGTAAATACCGGGCATAACTGAAGCTGGACTATGTAACAAATTAATTTTAGAAAACTTAAATAAATAATATAAATAACATAGCGAGGCCAAAAAACAGCAAGAAAGGCATGAGGCTTAAGCAAAGCTAGAAAACAGAGAATAAATAGCGGAGTAAATACAAGACAAACTCAAACTGAACAAGTAAATAGTTTAAGACCGTATTATAATATGCTTGTATTTAAGCTGAACAAATAAAAGAGTAAACAGTGATAATCATGGATAGTTTGAGTAGATTAAAGCAGGATTATACAAGGTATTGGATGGTTAGGTTAAACAGTAATATATGCATGGTATAGTTTGGATAGATTAAAACTGTAATGTTCATGGGATAGATTGGTTATATTAAAACAGTACTATTCATGGAATAGTTTGGCTAGATTAAAACAATAATATTCTCAAAAGTGAAAACAAAATTATTAGAGTATCCCACAGCAATGGACACTGCTTTAACGCTGCAACGGGATTAGTAAGTAAATACAAGGCATAACTGAAAGCTGAACAATGTAATAAATTAATTTAGAAAAACTTAAATAAATGATATATAACATAGCATAGCCCACCCAAGCGGACAGACCGCTCTACGGCATGCGCCTACCCTGGAGGAGTAGAACAGAACAGTGAGAACGGGAGGGGACTGTAACGTGCGGGAACAGCAGGCGGCTACTCCGGACAGACGAAACGTCTGGGTACAAACAGGCCGGGCTACGCCGGTCAGACCAAACGGCTGGGACGATCATAACGTGCGACACCGGGTAAGCAAATCATCTGGGGACGAACAAGCTGGGCTACACCAGCCAGACAAACGTCTGGGACGAACAAGCTGGGCTACACCAGCCAGACAAACGTCTGGGACGAACAAGCTGGGCTACACCAGCCAGACAAACGTCTTGGACAAACAAGCTGGGCTACACCAGCCAGACGAACGTCTGGGACGAACAAGCTGGGCTACACCAGCCAGACAAACATCTGGGACGTACAAGCTGGGCTACACCAGCCAGACAAACGTCTGGGACAAACAAGCTGGTTACACCAGCCAGACGAACGTCTGGGACGAATAAGCTGGGCTACACCAGCCAGACAAACGTCTGGGACGAACAAGCTGGACTACACCAGCCAGACAAACGTCTGGGACGAACAAGCTTGTAGCGAGTAGATTATCCCAATAATATACTCGCTCCAAATGCATTGTTAATATTCCTGTCAACCTTTGGAGATGAATGAGGTGAGGCGTTGCCCGGGCAACACGGTGAGGTGTTGCCCGAGCAAAATAAGCAGCAAGAATAGCAAACATTAACTAGTCTACTTTCAAGTGTGGTCTAGAGCAGACACTTGCGAGATACTGTACCAACGCTCAGTGCGCTCAACTCACACCAACGTATCACCTGTGTACTTCTGTATATTCGACCAAATATATATATAGTATCTTAGTGTCTGTGTTTATTTGTCACCATACTTTACGTAACAATAGAACCGTTACATTGGTGACCCCAGAGAGTTTCGACGATACCCAGCCACGACGGACTACAACATGGATTCTCACTGGACCTCTACTGCTGCTGCTTGCTGTGGACCGCAGCCACCTGTCATGGAACGTTGCCAACACCCTCGCCACAGCTATGATTTTCATCGCGATCATCTCTGCATTTTCATCTACTACGGCTTGCTGCTCCACGATCGCTACTCACTCAGCAGGCAGCTTCATCAGTAACTACATAATGTGGGATCTACAGCCTGTCCTGTCGACTATCCGTCGCTGCCAGGGCACTGCTTGTTCTACAGGGGCGCCCACGAAAGCTGCTCTTTCGTCAGATTCATCGACACGTTCACTGCATTCTGATACTCTGCCGACTCAAGCACCTTTGCGCAGTACAGGACTTACAGCTTGCGTTTCCGACTCTTCGTCGCCTTCAGGACAATTCAGCTCTAGATGTGATTACCTCGTTGTCCTAACTACGTGCCTACATTACCTCCTAATGTCCTGGTGCCCGAGCCCATCCGCCCCGGATCTAAATGCTCCACCAGCGACCCAAGGACGCAACAATTATGCACATTCTTCTCTCCTGCTACACCGAGCTTGTCCACACACTGCCTACATCTTTTGGTACCAGACTACAATTTCCACAGTCAACAATGTAGTACTCGGCGTGTACAGTCCTAATCAACCCAAGACACTACAGCTTCGACACAGAGCAGACAGCAGACTACGACCGCATCGAGCCGCCACGCTCTCGCTCCCCGAGTTCAGACACTCACAATTCTCAATCGAGCCGCCACGCTCTCCCACATAGAGCTCCACGACTCCGGCCTCACTCAGCTCTCTGCTCTGCTCCAGGCTTCGTCTCAACGTCTGCGACACTGCTAAATCCAGAGACACATCTGCCGACTACGCAGTTCACTTTTCGACCACAGTTACCAGCAGCACCGCCACCTACGACAACGGACGATCCTGTACGACCTCCCACCCTACAACCCCAGTTACCAGCCGCACCACAACCTGATCCTACGACGACGGACGATCCTGTGCGACCTCCCACCCTACGACCCCAGTTAGATGACATCAGCGAAGAGGAGGAAGTTAACTTTGATGGTTATGTAACGCGAGCAGGGCGTACAATTCACCGACCAGCTAAGTTCCTTGATCAAGTATTTTTCCTTTCATCCCCTGGGAGGGGGAGTTCTGTAGCGAGTAGATTATCCCAATAATATACTCGCTCCAAATGCATTGTTAATATTCCTGTCAACCTTTGGAGATGAATGAGGTGAGGCGTTGCCCGGGCAACACGGTGAGGTGTTGCCCGAGCAATATAAGCAGCAAGAATAGCAAACATTAACTAGTCTACTTTCAAGTGTGGTCTAGAGCAGACACTTGCGAGATACTGTACCAACGCTCAGTGCGCTCAACTCACACCAACGTATCACCTGTGTACTTCTGTATATTCGACCAAATATATATATATAGTATCTTAGTGTCTGTGTTTATTTGTCACCATACTTTACGTAACAATAGAACCGTTACAAGCTGGGCTACACCAGCCAGACAAACGTCTGGGACGAACAAGCTGGGCTACACCAACCAGACGAACAAGCTGGGCTACACCAGCCAGACGAACAAGCTGGGCTACACCAGCCAGACAAACGTCTGGGACGAACAAGCTGGGCTACACCACCCAGACAAACGTCTAGGACGAACAAGCTGGGCTACACCAGCCAGACAAACGTCTGGGACGAACAAGCTGGGCTACACCAGCCAGACAAACGTCTGGGACGAACAAGCTGGGCTACACCAGCCAGACAAACGTCTGGGACAAACAAGCTGGGCTCCACCAGCCAGACAAACATCTGGGACGAACAAGCCGGGCGACACCGGCTGACGCAAAGGCAGCCTTTAGCAAGAAAACTTTGGGCCTACCCGCCGGGGTACCGCCGCCATAAGGGCGTCTCCTGCCCGTGGGCGAGAGGGAAAGGGACAGGAAGGAAGCGGAACACAACACAACGTGGCATGGCGCTCCACGGAGCGCCATGCCACGTGGGTGATGCCGACCTTGGCATGGGCCCCTAGGGTCGAGCCCTAGGGACTAAGAGAACTAAATAACCCGGCCAGGAGGCGTCGCCACCAAGGGTGATAGCCCGGCCGGGCACGCACGACCGAGCGCGTCACGAACCCTGGCCCCTAGGGACAAGCCTAGGGGACGCATCATACCGTGTACCAGGAAAGACGCCTGGGAGAGAGGAAGGAAGCGAAGGGCACACCTGGGGCGAGTGCTCTACCGAGCTTCGAGCCACGTGGGCTCCTCCTACCGGGCCCCAGGGCACAGGACCACTGAAACCAGCCACGTGGCGTCGCCGCAGAGGACGACGCCAGTCCACAGTAGGGAGCCTGGCTGTGCACGCACGGCCAACGTGGCACAAAACATGGTCCCTAGGGGCAAGCCTAGGGGACACAGCATACCGGGCTCCAGGAAAGACGCCTGGAGGCATGAAGGAAGCGAAGGGCACACCTGGGACGAGTGCTCCACCGAGCTCCAAGCCACGAGGGCGCCGCCTACCGGGCGGTACAGGACCACCGAAACCTGGCCACGTGGCGTCGCCACAGAGGGCGACACCAGGCCTCTTGAAGGGAGCCTGGCCAAACACACACAGCCGGGCGAGCAGCCGGGCGCGGCACGAACCAGGGCCCCTAGGGGCACACCTAGGGAACACGACAGACCGGTGCCCCTAATGCACGTGTGGGAGGAAGCGCTACCTAGCGTGACCCATACAGGCGCGGCGCAGAACACACACCGGCCCGGGCATTATGGCAACAGCAACCAGCACACCAGTTCCGACCTGGAGGGCGCACCTGCAACCCCAGGCACGCAAACAGGCAGAAGGCCCTAGGGAACTAGCTAAGGCGGCACGAACGGACCACGAGGGACGGCACTAATCACACGCCAGCACTAGGGACGGTCGTGACTAACTTGAACAGAAAACTCTCTTACCTTAAGTTTTTCTGAGTAGGGCAGGGGGCCCCTGCCTTACCAGCCTGGGATGTCAAAGGCCCCCAAAGGATCAGGGAGCGTCAGATCTGGGACCATAGTAGCGGGGATGGGGTCCCTTGCTTGAGAAATCCCGTGTACACAGTAAAGCAGACTGGAGATGCAGTATAGAGTACTGGCCCACGTGTCGATGAGGCACGGCGCTGTTTGTGGAGCTTCGTGTATCACGGACCGTGTCGGGAATGGAGCGAGGGCGAGACCTCATTTCCCGGGCTATTTATGCCACCTAGACTGTCCGCACCGCACCTTGCGGAACGCGGTGCGCAATTGTCTCTTCCTTCCCCATCAGAAACTCCACCGCCTTTCGTCCTAAAGGCAGTGGCCATATCTTGTACTATTGACCTTCTCAGTACAATCACCTGCCCCCCATAACATCTCCAAATTTGATACATTAATTGTAAGTGACTCCTTATCATCCTTAAATGAAAGAAAGATAAAATAGAAAGATAAAAAATAAAAGATATGAAATAAAGTGTGACCAACAACTACTGGCCTTCGTTAGTGATTGTGGTATATCTGAAAACCTGAACCCGACCAATGCCAATACTGAAAATAACTCTAGCTTTGAGTGTCTGAGCCTAAGCTAACTTAATCTAACCTTATCCAAGTGGTCTCTGCCTTACCATTTACCTAATGTTCTCTCATTCATATAATTTCTTAAGTAATCAGTCAAGTCTCCATGCACTTATGCAAGCATCTACCTCACTATCATTGTAAAATTTTATTCTTAAATCTAATCTTACCCTATATAGGGTATATATATACATGTTAATCACAATTATTTTCTTTTATAATTTTAAATTTAATTGTACTGATTTATGTCATTTATTGAAATTAATTATTGATCTCATTTTGTTCTCTTAAGTTCATACTAATTATAGGTTAACAACTAAGCTAAATAAAATTAATTGTCTTTAAGATTATTTTACTTTACAATTATCATTTGTCTAATTTTTTATTATATATTCATCTTGACAGTCTCTACTGATTTTTTGTTCTCTCCACCAAACTTGTGTATCCTTCATCGCTATCTAGTGATCTTTATTCTACTTCTAATTGTTTCAATTTTTTGTATACTTGCATTTATTGTTGTGCTTTGCTATAATAATTATCTATAGCAGACTTAGTATTTATGTAAGCATCTACCTTATTTATTTATTTATTTATTTATTTATTTATTTATTTATTTATTTATGCATATACAAGAAGGTACATTTAGATTCTGAGGATACATAATACGGTGATTACAATCTTGTAAAGCCACCAGTACGCTCAGCGTTTCGGGCAGGTCCTTAATCTAAGAAAATTTTTAGTAGGTACAGAGCAAATTTAAGGCTAAGTGTAGGAAACTAAGAAGATGAAATTAGGTACTTTTTTGTTTTACTTTTAAATAAGGCAACAGTTTGACAGCTTTTCAATTCACTATGGAGTGAGTTCCATAGACTAGGTCCCTTAATTTGCATAGAGTGTTTACACAGATTAAGTTTGACCTTGGAGATATCAAAGAGATATTTATTTCTGGTGTGGTGATAATGGGTCCTATTACATCTGTCCAGGGAGAGTTTCAGAGCATGGTTTGCATTTAAGAACAGGGTTTTGTAAATGTAGTTGACACAAGAGAACGTGTGGAGGGAGTTAATATTTAGCAAGTTTAGGGATTTAAACAAGGGAGCTGAGCGTTGTCTGAAAGCAGAGTTAGTTATTATTCTGATAGCAGATTTTTGCTGGGTGATTATGGGCTTAAGGTGGTTTGCAGTGGTAGACCTCCATGCACAGATACCATAATTAAGATAGGGGTAGATTAGTGCATAATATAGTGAGAGGAGAGCAGAGTTAGGAACATAATATCTGATTTTGGAGAGTATACCAACTGTCTTAGAGACTTTCTTAGTTATGTGTTGTATGTGGGTGCTGAAGTTGAGTCTCTTGTCTAGGAATAGGCCAAGAAACTTGCAATAATTTTTATTACTGATAATAATAATAATAATAATAATAATTTTTATTTAGGTAAGGTACATACATAAAGAGATTTTACAAAGTTTGTTGGCTTTATAGATAGAGCTAGTACATACAATGCCTAAAGCCACTATTATGCAAAGCGTTTCGGGCAGGAAAAACATTAATGACTAAAGCTTAAAACTAATGGGTAAAAAGAAAAGATGTGATGAGTACATATAAAAAATAGAGGTAAAAGAGGGGGGAACATTTTTGAAAAAGCAGCACAAATACAATTACAAATTATTACAGAAAATTACACTCAAACAGCGATGATTTAAAAAACAAAAAACATACATGGGTTGACAACAGAGGGGTAAGGTGGGTTACATGGAATTTATTAGGTATAGCTTCGTTTTTAACTTAAACTGGTTGAGAGAGGTACAGTCTTTAACATGGTTGGGAAGGTCATTCCACATTCTGGGCCCCTTGATTTGTAGAGCATTTCTGGTTTGATTAAGTCGTACTCTAGGAATATCAAAACTGTATTTATTTCTGGTGTGGTGCTCATGGGTTCTGTTACAACCTTCTATGAAGCTTTTGAGATCAGGATTGGCATTATAGTTTAGCGTTTTATATATGTATAATACACATGAGAGAATGTGCAGTGACTTAATGTCTAACATATTCAGAGATTTGAGTAGGGGTACCGAGTGATGTCTGGGGCCAGAATTGGATATTGTCCTAATAGCAGCTTTGTGTTGAGTAATTAGAGGACGTAAGTGATTTTGGGTAGTAGAGCCCCAAGCACAAATACCATAGTTGAGATATAGATAGATAAGGGAGTAATAGAGAGTCACCAGGGCAGGGCGTGGTACATAATATCTGATCTTAGAAAGAATGCCCACAGTTTTTGAAACTTTTTTTAATATGTTTAGAATGTGTCCCTGGAAATTCAGCTTGTGGTCAATGAGAATGCCAAGGAATTTGCCATCTAATTTGTTACAAATTTGGGTATTGTTTATTTTGAGATTTATTTGATTAGAGGATTTATTGCCAAACAGAATATAGAAAGTTTTGTCAATGTTAAGGGTGAGTTTGTTGGCAGTTAGCCAAAGATGGACTTTATTAAGCTCAGTATTTACTGTGGCATTTAGAGCAAGGGGATCAGGATTGGAGTAAATGAAGGTTGTGTCATCAGCAAATAAAATTGGTTTGAGGTGTTGGGAGGCATTTGGAAGGTCATTAATGTAGATGAGAAAGAGGAGAGGGCCAAGTATGCTGCCCTGGGGAACACCAATGTTGATGGGTAGTGTGGGAGAAATTGTATTATTCACAGAAACACATTGGAGCCTGTCAGTAAGGTAGGATTTGAGGTATTGTAGGGAGTGTCCTCTGACACCATAATGATGTAATTTAAGAAGAAGGTTTTGGTGGTTGACAGTATCGAAAGCTTTACGCAGGTCCACAAATAACCCAACAGGGAACTCATTTTGATCAAGAGCTGTATGAATCGAGTTAAGCATACTAATAAGTGCATCGTTAGTGCTTTTTTTGGGCCTGAAGCCATATTGGCAAGGGCTAAGTATATTGAGTTTGGCTAGATATGAGTAAAGCTGCTTATAGATTAGTTTTTCAAACATTTTTGACAAGTTTGGCAGGATTGATATAGGTCTGTAGTTGTTAACATCTGTGAGATCACCACATTTGTGGACAGGCGTTACTCTCGCTTTTTTTAGAATATCTGGAAAGGTTTGGAGTTCAAGTGACTTGTTGAAGAGCAAAGCAATAGCAGGGGCTAAAGATATGGAGGCTTTTTTGTAGATTAAAGTTGGTATCTCCTCAAGGGCACCAGACTTGGTTTTAAGGGAAAGGATTATCTCATTGACGTCAGTGGAATTAATAGGCTTTAGGTACAGAGACTGTGGATAGTTACCTGTAAGATAGTCCTTAATGTCAGTACTGGAAGATGGAATATCATTAGCAAGGGATGAACCAATGGAAGAGAAGAACCTATTGAACTCAATAGCAGAATCAGAGGCTGAAAGCTGACCATCGTTATTAGACAGGAGAGTCGGTTTGTTATTTATAGACTTCTTTGATCCCAATATTTGTGAAATTGTTCTCCAAGTTTGTTTAATGTTGCTCTTTATTTGGGTAAATTTATCTTCGTAGTATTTAGTTTTGGCTCGTCTAATTATCTTAGATAGCAATAATGAGTAATTCTTTGAGAATTCTTTGGAGACAATTCCTAACCTATACTTCTTCTCAAAAACATGTTTTTTATTAATAGATTTAAGTATTCCCTTTGTAAGCCAGGGATTGTTAAGCCTTTTGGTTGTGACTTGTTTTGTAAGTATAGGACAGTGGGTATTATAAAGGCTAAGAGTTTTTTGAAGAAAAGATTGCACTGCTAGGTTGATGTCCTCTATGTTACCTAACTCGGACTCCCAGTTGACATTATCAGTAGCAGTTATAAAATTGTCTATAGCAGTTTCATTGTGTAGTCTAAAACGTATCTCTCTTGACTCAAGAGGTGGTTTGCTAATGTTAGTTAAGAGAAATGTGGGGTAATGGTCTGTAGTGCTATCGGTGATTATACCTGAAGTAAGCGGAGAGGTTATGTTTGTCCAGATGTGATCTAGAGTCGTGGCAGTGCTATCAGTGATTCTAGTAGGTCTAGTGATTAAGGGTATGAGGAAGCAGGAATTCATACAGTTGAGGAAGCTAACAGCAGTAGGGTGTTCTGGCTCGCAGAGGTCAATATTAAAGTCCCCTGCAATAATTAGGTGGTTTTTGTCCAGTCTGTTATCAAGTATTAGATTTCTAAGGTTTGAGTTGAATTCGGACACATCAGTGTTAGGAATTCTATAAACTGCACCCACAGACAGGACAGACTCGGCACCCTTGACTCTGAAGCTGGCGAAGATATACTCCCCATAGCAGTCTCTAGTTCTAATTTCTTTTAAGCATGTTAGTTCTTGGTGGTAGTAAAGAGCAGTGCCACCACCTCTCTGAAGTTGACGACAGTTGTGAATTGCTGAGTAGTTAGGCATGTTAAAGAGTTGAGTAGTATCCTCTTTCAACCATGTTTCAGTAAGTATAATAAAAGAGAATTTGTTGTCAATAGCTTCAATCAAGGCACTAACATCATCGAAGTGTTTACCTAGGGATCTAACATTCAAATTGATTACAGAGATATTGTGATTATGAGTTACTACATTGTTTACATCATGTGCTGCAAAATATCTGCAATTTAGATCATTAAAGTGATTATTGTCATAGATAGTGGATAAGAGGTTAAGTTCTGGGTCTATACTTGACTGCATAAAAAAAAGCTGATTACAGGAAAAACAAGGAAAGAAAGGCAAATTACAAGGTAGAAATAAGCTATAAAATAGGGGAAAAAAAATGTACACAATACTGTGCAAAACAAACACAAAAGGGGCTTACAGGGGTACAATGGAGTAAGGGAGTAAGGCTAGGCTAGGCAACCTAGGTAATAAATGAGATTAAAGAAAAAACATATAAACATAGACTATACAAAACACAAGATATAGATATACAAAACAAAAATATAAACAAGACTAAGCAATACAAAAACAAATTGAGCAAAAAATGAAAAATGAGGTAGATTGCTTACAAGTACTCTCAGGTACACTGTAAGTAACAATAGATAGATAATATATATCAATATACTGTAGATAAGAATGTCATGATACAATAAGATGAGCAGTTACAGGAACAGATGAAAGCAAATCTGCTGTAAAATAGAAAGTAATTATAGCAAAACACAACAATATAATAATATAACAATACAATAAGAGCTTACAAAGTATTGAGTCTGCTAAATTAGAGAATAATTATGGCAAAACACAACAATAAATGCAAGTAAACAAAAGAATTGAAACAATTAGAGGTAGAATTAAGGTCACTAGATAGCCATGGAGGATACACAAGTTTGGTGGAGAGAACAAAAAATCAGTAGAGACTGACAAGATGAATGTATAAAAAAATTTGACAAATGATAATTGTAAAGTAAAATAATCTTAAAGATAAAATTTTTTATTAAGCTTAGTTTTAACTTATAATTAGTATGAATTTAATTAAAAGAACAAAAATGAGATCAATAATTGATTTCAATAAATGATATAGATCAATACAAATAAATTTAAAATATAAATGGAATAGGGTAAGATTAGATTTAAGAGTAAAATTTTACAATGAAACTGAGGTAGGATGCTTGCATAAGTGCATGGAGACTTGATGGATTATTTAGGAAATTATATGAATGAGAGAACATTAGGTAAAAGGTAAGGCAGAGACAGCACCTTGGACAAAGTTAGATTAAATTAGGTTAGGCTCAGGCACTGAAAGAGTTATTTTAAGAACTGGCATTGGTCGGGTTCAGGTTTTCAGATATACCACAACCACTTAAGAAGGCCAGGAGTTGTTGGTCACATTTTATTTCATATCTTTTTCCTGTAATTTCCTTCTTCGCAAAAATCGTACCATTCCTAGTGTAGCACTGCTTGATAAGACCAGGGTTTTGTTTGCGAATTTGGCGCAGCCTGTAGAGGAGGGATCCACGCTGCTTTGTAAGACACTCATTTATATAGAGGTTGGTTTTTTGCTTAGCAGCTGATTGTATGAGGTCAAACTTCGCAGAGGGATTTGCAAGTTTGATGAGCATTCTCCTAATGGTACGGGGATTGTTTTTAACTAACCTAATAGCCGATTTGATTTGAACATTGACACTGATCTTTGAATTAATTAGGGTGTTGGCTATGTTACAGCAATCCTCACCTTGTTGTTCATCAGGTAGATCAGTAGAGCTAATTATCAGGGAGTCATGAAGTTGTTGTTGCTCTTGGTCATCTTCGGAAGCCGCCTGGTGAATCTGAAGGAGATTGATCTGTTTTTCCAGCTTTTGAAGGAGGTCACTTTGAGCTGAGTGGGTTTCTTCAGCCTGAATCTTACGTATTTGTTCCATTGCACCATTTGCAACAGTTTGTATGTTGTGAATTTCTTGGTTGTTGTTCGTCGACGATTCAAGGAGGCGGTCTATGGTATGTTGTTGTCGGGTGACTGTGGCTTGGAGGGCCGAAATAGCTTCTGATTGCATTTTCACAAGGTTGTGCAGTTTCTGGAGCCATGGATTACTTCGGAGAGGTTTGAAGTTTAGACAGGGAGCCATAGATTGAGTGAATTCTACAGCTAGAGATTCGAGTGAGTGAGTTGAAGGGGGGGAGTGAGGAGGGGGAGCGGATGCTGTGTTTACCAACATCGGCGAGGATTGCAACGTTGCCAGTGTTTCATTCAGAACTCTAGGAGTAATGGAACCAGAGCGAGAGGCACTCCTACCTTGCTTGGTGTTATGTTTGGGCATGTTTTCGACGAATAGATTCTTGGTAGCGTTTCTAAAGGTAGATACTTGGTGAATTATAGTAGGGATGCCTAGCGTATAGGGAACACTTGGCTGGAGGGTCGTAGAAAGGCAGGCGAAAATTGGTTAATTTTGGTTGATTACTGTTGAGGTTCACTGTGAGTTATGGCATATTAAGTCTACATGCACTTAACTCGTGCTAGGCAGCAGTTAGGCCATGCAACGTTGAGTGGAGACGAAATTAACACGAATTTTCAGCAGCAGTGTCGGAGCCGGTGATGTTAATGTTGTCTATCTGTAGCTGAATTGCATTTGATGATTTGCTTCCAAATAAGATGTAGTAAGTCTTTTCTATTTTTAATGTTAGTTTGTTAGTTGACATCCATAAGTGGACTTTTTTTAATTCATTATTCACAACATTATTTAGTGTATGTGGGTTGGGGTCTGAATAGATAAGGGTAGTATCGTTAGCAAACAATATAGGTTTAAGAATATTAGAGACATTAGGCAGATCATTGATATATATAAGAAATAGAAGAGGTCCTAAGATACTGCCCTGTGGCACTCCACTGGTAATTGGTAGAGTGGAAGAAGTTGTATCATTGATGGTTACACATTGGTGTCTGTCACTAAGATAGGATCAGATGTAGTTAAGGGCAAGGCCTCGGATTCCATAATGCTGGAGTTTAAGTAAGAGGTAGTTGTGATTAACAGTATCAAAGGCTTTTCTTAGGTCAATGAAGAGTCCAATCGGAAACTCATTTTTGTCAAGGGCTGAGTAGATTACGTCAAGGAGACTAATGATTGCATTGTTGGTGCTCTTTTGGGACCAGAAGCCAAACTGGCAGGGGCTGAGTATGTCGAATTTTACGAGATAGGAATAGAGCTGTTTGTAAATAATTTTTTCAAATATTTTTGATAGAATGGGTAGATTTGATATTGGTCTGTAATTGCTTATGTCCGCCGGATTGCCTCCTTTATGGACTGGCGTTACTCTTGGTTTTTTGAGGATATCAGGGAAGGTGTGACACTATAGATTTGTTGAACAGTAGGGCTATGGGTGGGACAAGGGCATGGGAGGCGCTCTTGTATACAATGGACGGCATTTCACTGGTGTTCCCTGCCTTGGTTTTTAGAGAGTGTATGATGGACACAACATCTGCCGGGCTGATTGGTGAAAGGAGAAGAGAGTTTGGATAGCTGCCTGAGAGATATGTGTTAATATGTGTCTGAGTCTGTGGGATTTTACTGGCAAGATTAGCACCAACTGATGAAAAGAAACTATTAAATTCATTTGCCATTTCTAAATCAGTTGACGGTATATCCCCATCCTTGTAGAGTTTTATTTGGTTATGTGAGTGTTGTTTAGTTCCAAGGGTACTAGAGATTGTTTTCCAAGTGTTTTTCATGTTGCCTTTGCTTCATTGAATCTATTCACATAATATGCAAGTTTTGCCTTTCTTATGTTACTGGTAAGCATTGATGAGTACCTTTTAGCTACTTCCTTTGATACTAGGCCAATCCTAAGTTTCTTTTCATATTCATGTTTCTTGTTGATTGAGTTGAGAATGCCACTTGTGAGCCATGGATTGTTTAATCTTTTGTCGGTTACTTGCTTGGTAAGAAGGGGACAATGAAGGTTGTAGAGGCTTAGAGTTTTAGAGAGGAAGAGGTTAGCTAATGAATTTTATATCCTGGGTATTATTGAATTCAGAATCCCAGTTAATATTGTGAAGTGCATTTGTAAGATTGCCTAAAGCTGATTCACTGTGTAGCCTAAATGAAAGTTTCTTGCTTTTTGGTGGTGTTATGTCCATGTTCGCTATTAGAAAGGTAGGATAGTGGTCAGTATTGTTCTGTCGTAGATTATACCAGATACAAGGGGAGCTGTTATGTTTGTCCATATGTGATCCAAGGTAGTGGCTGATGTTTGAGTGACTCGGGTAGGTTTGGTGATTTTTTATTTTTTTGAGATATATACAAGAGTTGTTACATTCTTGTACAGCCACTAGTACGCGTAGCGTTTCGGGCAGGTCCCTGGAATACGATCCACGCTGCGAAGAATCGTTTTTACAACCAAGTACCCATTTTACTGTTGAGTTAAACAGAGGCTACAGTTAAGGATTTGCGCCCAGTAAATCCTCCCCGGCCAGGATACGAACCCATGGCAAAGCGCTCACGGAACGCCAGGCGAGTGTCTTACCACTGCACCACGGAGACTGGTGGGGATTAGCATACAGGAGTTCATGCTGGTAAGGAATTAGTCAACTTGAGAGCAATTTTGTTGACCCAGGTCAATATTAAAGTCTCCTCCCAGAATGATGTGGTTTTTGTTGAGATTGTTGTTTATAATAAGATTCCTTAGGTTATCTGAGAATGAAGCTATGTTAGTATTGGGAAATCTATAGATGGCTCCAATAGTCAAAGAGGATTTAAGAGATTTAATTGTAAACTGAGCAAAAGTATATTCACATAAGTCATCTCTGTCACTAATGATCCTTGCACTGAAATGTGTACAAGTCTCCAAACTTGATACATTAATTGTAAGTGACTCCTTATCATCCTTAAATGCTCTGAACTCTTTAAGACACTACTGTAACATGCTCGTGTCCGAAGCTAGACACAAATACAACAAAATTATTAAGGATGGTAACAGAGTCCATTTCATGTGGTCTCCATCTCATGTTGGCCTCCGAATGCATGATAGAGCTGATAAGTTAGCCAAAGAATCTGCCTTTAAAGGAGCCGTTGAGTGTAACCTTGGATTGTCAATGAGCAATCTGAGAGCAGCAGTACACCGAGAACTTCAACAAGATCTTGTAGATCTGAGACAAAGTGAAATTGACACCAGTAATTCCATCTATCATCATACTATCATGCAATCCGTCAACAAAACCCAGATGCGATTCATCAGTGCTTTGTTAGAGATGGACTGATAAAGGTGAGAAAAACCGCAGAGGGCAAAATGTTCACAATTACTAAAGAAGAGAACCTCAACACTTTCCTCTCCCAATGTGGTTTGTCTCACCTTATTATCACTCCCAGTGAATTAACTTAATTAACCCCCTGTCAACTAGTGGGGCTAGGTTTCCTAAGTCTCCTTGTTTCATTTTCTGACTTAATTTTTAACTTACTCTTAACTAGTCATTTACTGAAATTATTTAATTGAGTGCATTAATAGTTCTTCAGGTCTTATTAATTATACAGTCATAACTGAACTATTTATAGTTAATAATCATTAGCTTAAATTTGCCTATGCTTATTATTCAACTTTTCTTTGATTTCATTTATTACCTAGGTTGCCTAGCCTCGCCATGCTCCCTTACTCCATTGTACCCCTGGCTTTGCCTGCATCTCAAATTGCAAATTGCTTACAGTGTACCTGAGAGTACTTATAAGCAATCTACCTCATTTTTCATTTTTGCTCAATTTGTTTTTGTATTGCTTAGTCTTGTTTATATTTTTGTTTTGTATTTCTATATCTTGTGTTTTGTATAGTCCATGTTTATATGTTTTTTCTTTAATCTCATTTATTACCTAGGTTGCCTAGCCTAGCCATACTCCCTTACTCCATTGTACCCCTGTAAGCCCTGTTTTGTACCCCTGTTTTTGTATTGCTTAGTCTTGTTTATATTTTTGTTTTGTATTTCTATATCTTGTGTTTTGTATAGTCCATGTTTATATGTTTTTTCTTTAATCTCATTTATTATCTAGGTTGCCTAGCCTAGCCTTACTCCCTTACTCCATTGTGCCCCTATAAGCCCCTTTTGTGATTGTTTTGTACAGTATTGTGTACATTTTTTTCCCTATTTTATAGCTTATTTCTACCTTGTAATTTGCCTTTCTTTCCTTGTTTTTCCTGCAATCAGCTTTTTTTATGCAGACAAGTATAGACCCAGAACTTAACCTCCTATCCACTATCTATGACAATAATCACTTTAATGATCTAAATTGCAGATATTTTGCAGCACATGATGTAAACAATGTATTAACTCATAATCACAATATCTCTGTAATCAGTTTGAATGTTAGATCCCTAGGTAAACACTTCGATGATGTTAGTGCCTTGATTGAAGCTATTGACAACAAATTCTCTTATATTATACTTACTGAAACATGGTTGAAAGAGGATACTACTCAACTCTTTAACATGCCTAACTACTCAGCAATTCACAACTGTCGTCAACTTCAGAGAGGTGGTGGCACTGCTCTTTACTACCACCAAGAACTAACATGCTTAAAAGAAATTAGAACTAGAGACTGCTATGGGGAGTATATCTTCGCCAGCTTCAGAGTCAAGGGTGCCGAGTCTGTCCTGTCTGTGGGTGCAGTTTATAGAATTCCTAACACTGATGTGTCCGAATTCAACTCAAACCTTAGAAATCTAAGACTTGATAACAGACTGAACAAAAAACACCTAATTATCACAGGGGACTTTAATATTGACCTCTGCGAGCCAGAACACCCTACTGCTGTTAGCTTCCTCAACTGTATGAATTCCTGCCTCCTCATACCCTTAATCACTAGACCTACTAGAATCACTGATAGCACTGCCACGACTCTAGATCACATCTGGACAAACATAACCTCTCCGCTTACTTCAGGTATAATCACCGATAGCACTACAGACCATTACCCCACATTTCTCTTAACTAACATTAGCAAACCACCTCTTGAGTCAAGAGAGATACGTTTTAGACTACACAATGAAACTGCTATAGACAATTTTATAACTGCTGCTGATAATGTCAACTGGGAATCCGAGTTAGGTAACATAGAGGACATCAACCTAGCAGTGCAATCTTTTCTACAAAAAACTCTTAGCCTTTATAATACCCACTGTCCTATGCTTACAAAACAAGTCACAACCAAAAGGCTTAACAATCCCTGGCTTACAAAGGGAATACTTAATGTCGGAAAATCCGACACCATTTAATATATCATACAGACAGATAATAATTTCTGCTGTATTACCAACAAGTTACCCATAGAAAACGTAACTTGTAGTGGAATTACCGTCTAAAGAAAACGGGATATCATCACCACATACTATTATAATTCACCACCTATTATGGTGGGAATTATTCTTAAATACATTAGTCTTTGGACTTTACCATCATAAAACATCTTATATAAATTAACTTAATTATCAATATTAAAGTAGAGTAAATGTGACCCTTCTATCACTTTCTGAAATGTGGACAATGTAAGCCAGGCGTCAGAGTGAGGAGGAGGGCAGCCATTGTTGAGACTAGACCAGAGGCTCACACGGGAGCAAATTCGGCTCCTGTTTAATTTACTTGGACGTAGTGTTATGGAAACCAAAGGTACCATCTCCAACACGATGTCTACAATTCAAGTTAAGTGTCTATCCGAAACCCGTTTATCATTCATTTATGGCCATTAATGTCAGGATATAGGGTGACCCGGTTAGATCGCGAAATCGCCTCAAACTAAAGGTAATTAAGCCAGGTCTTCATGTTCCATGTACTGTATAGTGTTTTCTCTGATATACTTGTCATATATAGGATTCTGGCTTCACAGCTAGCGCACTTTTGACAGGTCAAGACGAGGAAGCAAGATTTGTGCACCAGTTACTGGGTGATATGGAAGCTACCTCAAAGAGGATAATTTGGTGTCTACACCCTAGTTATACCTGGTGGACTAACCTGCTGTACTATAAGATAAGGAACCTTTTTAATGTATGTAGTTATTTCTGTAGTTTGATTGGCTGCATATATATTAATTTAATACCCCCCCCCCCCTAATGTGTAGAGGATCGATTTGTGAGATTATGAGATTATTGCAGAAATACAGTCCACTTATCATTATACAAATTGCTATCGAAGTATATAAATTAACGTAAATATAAATTCATATAAATTAAATAAATATAAATCTCACAGGTCGGTTCCCACATTATTTGGACCTTCGGAACCGGAATATTCGGTCCTATGAACCCACATTTGGTCATCTTAGTACCGGATGAACCAGTTAACCAGTGGATTCATTAAATATACTAGTGCAGTGTGATTTAAACAAAGGCCAGCCAGTCAAAGACAGCGCCTCGTGGGAGCTCACGAGCCCCGCTCAGTTCAGATCAGCCTTAGTCAGCGGTTTCATGCACACCCACAGAAATTTGGTGGCGTGTTATTTCGTGAAATGACAGCGCTAATATTGAAGCCAGCCTAATTAGTGACTGTGTCGCGAGATTGTTCACGGATTTCGTGGTGTTACATTTCGCGAGAGATTATCTACGAATTTTGTGGAGTTTATTTCGCGAGGTCACTAATAATATTTAATACTTCTAGATAATATTAGAAGTTTCATAGAGGCTAATTAAGAGGCTATTAACAATAATTGTGTATATTATTTCTCCAAAATAGAGAATTATTTAATATATATTGCACTAGTGATCACAGTATAATATTTACTAATTGCCAACCCACAACAGGGTAGGATATTACCATTGACTAGTTGAACTATTATTGTTCATCCTAGTCCCATTATTACTATAGTCAGTTGTACTATATTGAACAACCTAACACCATTAATGAATGGTCCAGACCCTATTTTGGGTGTAATTTTTATCAACTCGAGTTGAGTTGTATATATAATAAATTACTTATGATCATTACACCTTTGAGTGATTAATTAGTGTCTCTACCATCCTAGGGTGATATAGAAGAGCTAACCTAAAGGTACTTCCAGTGACACTGGTTTATCACTCAAATCATTAGTGTGTATGATTGTATATATATAATGTGTATTAATTTTAAGTGCTAACCTCTAGTAGAGGTAGGATTATTGCCTAGTGAGTTCAGAATTTACCCTAGGCTACCATTAGTGTTTGTTCAGTATTATGAGCAGCCCAAGTACAAGCCCCACAAGGCTTCACCAATGAGCCAGTATGGATAATGCAGGGAGAATGAAAAGAACCCTTGCAGGTCTTAAAGGCCACTTAACAAGACAGATCAAGAAATGTGAAGATTTGTCACAACAATCAACAGTTGATTATGCTGACCTGGAAAGCTATTATCAAGCAGCTGCAGGTAAATTTGAGCAAATCAAATGCCAAATAGCAACATATGTGGCTGAACTTGCCAACACTAATTTATCAGAAACAGAAATGGACGACATTATGGTTGATCTTGCGAATTATGAAGATCAGACTCAGGCCACGTTACAGCCTTATGTCAAATTAATTGCCCAGAACAAGGCAACAACAACAACAGTTGCATCTAATACGAGTCAAGCAGAAGCTCGACTCCCTCCAATTAATTTACCCACTTTCTCAGGAAAAGATGAGGAAGATTGGGACGAATTTTGGAACAAATTCGTTGACCTTGTAGACTCAAAACAATCTTTACCAAAGAGTAGTAAATTCTCTTATTTGCAAGGTCAATTATCAGGTGAGGCTAAAACAGTAGTATCCCATCTGAGATTAACTAATGACGGCTATGATCTGGCAGTAAAACTCCTCAAGGATAATTATGCTGATCCAGAAGTAAGAACATCACATTTAGTTCATGAGCTGTTGCATTTACCCCCACCGGAGGCTTCAGCTGATTCACTCCAAGTCTTCAAGCTGGAGGTAGAATCATTGATCAATGCCCTCAGCCTGACAGCAGATACAAACGGGGCTGAGTGGGTCTTGAAAATAATTGTCCAGGAGAAAATACCTAGGGACATATTGAGACAAATGAGTGCTCATTACAATAAAAGTATCTTATCCATGAATGAAATATCTGAAGGTTTAAAGTCAGTAGTTCATCAATTACGAACACATGACAAATTAAAACCACCAAGTAAACCCTCAGAAACCAATAATAGTAAACCACAGAGTACCAAAGGTACTCCAACTCAATCTAGACAATATAATTCAACACCAAAGTGGAACAGTGGCAGTGTGGGCGTATATGCAGTGGGACCCTCCAAGCCTATAGTTACTGTGTCATCCAAGAACGTGACACCAAAGGGTACTGGAAGCTATGGAACATGTTTGTTCTGCAATGAGAAACATTCAATGTACCACTGCCCTAATTTTCCTGATAGTGACGCCCGTGTTGAGCGACTCAAAGATTTGCAACATTGCACGAGGTGCCTCAGGAAACATGACATCAACGACTGTGATACCCAATTACACACCTGTAATAGGTGTAACAAAGGTCAGCACCATGCAGCATTGTGCAGAGACACCAAAACAACGTCTCCAAGACCCAAGGTGGAAGATAGCATTCCCACCTCAGTACAGTACTGCAAGGTGCAACAAACAAAGAGTGTCCAATCGGCAAAGTCTAAAGGTAATACGACTTTGCCTACTGCCCAAATTACCATCCTGAATAAGAGGGCCAAGGTCCATACCCGTGGGTTGTTTGACCAAGGATCCCAGAGAACATATATCACCAAAAAGTTGGCAGAAGAACTACAGTTAAGGCCTGTAGCCCAGATGTCATTCAATATCTCAGGGTTTATAACAGATGCAGGACCTCAAGTCTACCAGGTGGTACAACCATCAGTACGTTTAGGCAGGTACGTCTGTCGAGTACAAGCCATTGTGGTGGACAAAATACCAGTAGACCTACAAGTTCAAGGTCTGAGAGCAACAGTCAAATTCCTGAGAAATAGAGGAATAAAATTGGCAGATAATATTAAGTCTGATCACCTCACCGACTTCGGTCTCCTTGTAGGGACAGACTATTGCCATCGATTCATCGGTAGCCCTACTAAATATCAGGGCATAACCATGTTAAACTCTGCAGGAGGTAAATTACTCTCAGGCCCAGTATCAAGCCTGAGGAGACCTATGCCTGCAGATAAACAATACTAATAGAAATCTAAATTTGTCAGCTGATTATATTTCTCCAGTAGCATTATACTAAGGAGATTACAGCTGACTATACCAACAGAGGTTGATGTTAGTATCATCATTTAAAGCTGAAGATGAGTTCATGAGGCCTCAGTGGCAAATCAGTGAACAGTAGCTTAAACAGCTACAAGTCACTGCGACCAATGTCACTGAACCCACTGCAGTCTCAGAACCATACTTTACTTTAATGATGAGCTATTCAATCTTCTGAATCAATTAACTAAATTAAACCCCAATAAATCTGATGACTGATTTGATACATTTATTATTTAATCAAGATGTATTCCATGGGCCTCAGTGTTTATATATCAGTGACTAGTTACCTGAAGAAACTTCAAGTTATATCTAATGTCACTGATCTCACTGCAGTCCCTGAATCATACTTGACTGTAGTACTTGATCACATCCAGTCTTCTGGGTTAAATAATAAGTAATTAGGCTTGAATATTAGCGTTTCAAGAGTTGACAGGGAAATGAAATCGCATTAGACTTCTAACCCCTACAACTCTAGTACGGGACATCCGTCCTGTACGAACAGACACACAAATGTGTGATTACTAACTACTAACATCAAATTAATCTAATAATTCGAAGGAGGAGTATCGGTGTTCGTCTGTTCTAAATAGGACTTCGACCCATGAGCAGCCCCCTGGGGAATTATGTCGGAAAATCCGACACCATTTAATATATCATACAGACAGATAATAATTTCTGCTGTATTACCAACAAGTTACCCATAGAAAACGTAACTTGTAGTGGAATTACCGTCTAAAGAAAACGGGATATCATCACCACATACTATTATAATTCACCACCTATTATGGTGGGAATTATTCTTAAATACATTAGTCTTTGGACTTTACCATCATAAAACATCTTATATAAATTAACTTAATTATCAATATTAAAGTAGAGTAAATGTGACCCTTCTATCACTTTCTGAAATGTGGACAATGTAAGCCAGGCGTCAGAGTGAGGAGGAGGGCAGCCATTGTTGAGACTAGACCAGAGGCTCACACGGGAGCAAATTCGGCTCCTGTTTAATTTACTTGGACGTAGTGTTATGGAAACCAAAGGTACCATCTCCAACACGATGTCTACAATTCAAGTTAAGTGTCTATCCGAAACCCGTTTATCATTCATTTATGGCCATTAATGTCAGGATATAGGGTGACCCGGTTAGATCGCGAAATCGCCTCAAACTAAAGGTAATTAAGCCAGGTCTTCATGTTCCATGTACTGTATAGTGTTTTCTCTGATATACTTGTCATATATAGGATTCTGGCTTCACAGCTAGCGCACTTTTGACAGGTCAAGACGAGGAAGCAAGATTTGTGCACCAGTTACTGGGTGATATGGAAGCTACCTCAAAGAGGATAATTTGGTGTCTACACCCTAGTTATACCTGGTGGACTAACCTGCTGTACTATAAGATAAGGAACCTTTTTAATGTATGTAGTTATTTCTGTAGTTTGATTGGCTGCATATATATTAATTTAATACCCCCCCCCCTAATGTGTAGAGGATCTATTTGTGAGATTATGAGATTATTGCAGAAATACAGTCCACTTATCATTATACAAATTGCTATCGAAGTATATAAATTAACGTAAATATAAATTCATATAAATTAAATAAATATAAATCTCACAGGTCGGTTCCCACACTTAAATCTATTAATAAAAAACATGACCTTGAGAAGAAGTATAGGTTAGGAATTGTCTCCAAAGAATTCTCAAAGAATTACTCATTATTGCTATCTAAGATAATTAGACGAGCCAAAACTAAATACTACGAAGATAAATTTACCCAAATAAAGAGCAACATTAAACAAACTTGGAGAACACTTTCACAAATATTGGGATCAAAGAAGTCTTTAAATAACAAACCGACTCTCCTGTCTAATAACGATGGTCAGCTTTCAGCCTCTGATTCTGCTATTGAGTTCAATAGGTTCTTCTCTTCCATTGGTTCATCCCTTGCAAATGATATTCCATCTTCCAGTACTGACATTAAGGACTATCTTACAGGAAACTATCCACAGTCTCTGTACCTAAAGCCTATTAATTCCACTGACGTCAATGAGATAATCCTTTCCCTTAAAACCAAGTCTGGTGCCCTTGAGGAGATACCAACTTTAATTTACAAAAAAGCCTCCAGATCTTTAGCCCCTGCTATTGCTTTGCTCTTCAACAAGTCACTTGAACTCCAAACCTTTCCAGATATTCTAAAAAAAGCGAGAGTAACGCCTGTCCACAAATGTGGTGATTTCACAGATGTTAACAACTACAGACCTATATCAATCCTGCCAAACTTGTCAAAAATTTTTGAAAAACTAATCTATAAGCAGCTTTACTCATATCTAGCCAAACTCAATATACTTAGCCCTTGCCAATATGGCTTCAGACCCAAAAAAGCACTAACGATGCACTTATTAGTATGCTTAACTCGATTCATACAGCTCTTGATACAAATGAGTTCCCTGTTGGGTTATTTGTGGACCTGCGTAAAGCTTTTGATACTGTCAACCACCAAAACCTTCTTCTTAAATTACATCATTATGGAGTCAGAGGACACTCCCTACAATACCTCAAATCCTACCTTACTGACAGGCTCCAATATATTTCTGTGAATAATACAATTTCTCCCACCCTACCCATCAACATTGGTGTTCCCCAGGGCAGCATACTTGGCCCTCTCCTCTTTCTCATCTACATTAATGACCTTCCAAATGCCTCCCAACACCTCAAACCAATTCTATTTGCTGATGACACAACCTTCATTTACTCCAGTCCTGATCCCCTTGCTCTAAATGCCACAGTAAATACTGAGCTAAATATAGTCCATCTGTGGCTAACTGCCAACAAACTCACCCTTAACATTGACAAAACTTTCTATATTCTGTTTGGCAATAAATTCTCTAATCAAATAAATCTCAAAATAAACAATACCCAAATTTGTAGCAAATTAGATGGCAAATTCCTTGGCATTCTCATTGACCACAAGCTGAATTTCCAGGGGCACATTCTAAACATATCAAAAAAAGTTTCAAAAACTGTGGGCATTCTTTCTAAGATCAGATATTATGTACCACGCCCTGCCCTGGTGACTCTCTATTACTCCCTTATCTATCCATATCTCAACTATGGTATTTGTGCTTGGGGCTCTACTACCCAAAATCACTTACGTCCTCTAATTACTCAACACAAAGCTGCTATTAGGACAATATCCAATTCTGGCCCCAGACATCACTCGGTACCCCTACTCAAATCTCTGAATATGCTAGACATTAAGTCACTGCACATTCTCTCATGTGTATTATACATATATAAAACGCTAAACTATAATGCCAATCCTGATCTCAAAAGCTTCATAGAAGGTTGTAACAGAACCCATGAGCACCACACCAGAAATAAATACAGTTTTGATATTCCTAGAGTACGACTTAATCAAACTAGAAATGCTCTACAAATCAAGGGGCCCAGAATGTGGAATGACCTTCACAACCATGTTAAAGACTGTACCTCTCTCAACCAGTTTAAGTTAAAAACGAAGCTATACCTAATAAATTCCCTGTAACCTACCTTACCCTTCTTTTGTCAACCAATGTCTGTTTTTCTTTAAAGAGCGCTGTTTGTCGACATAATTGTATTTGTGCTGCTTTTTCATCTATGTTTTCATTTCTTGTTTTCATTCTACTCATTATGCTCAATTAGTATTAAGCTTGTCATTTAAGTTTATCATGCCCGAAACGCTTTGCGTAATAGTGGCTTTAGGCATTGTATGTACTAGCTCTACCTATAAGTCAACCAATCTTTGTAAAAATTTATTGTATGTATGTACCTTACCTAAATAAATTTATTATATTATAAGAGGAAGCCACACATCTATGGATCATCCAATAAAATCAGCAGACTTCTAGATGTTACTATTGCTCGGCTTAGACTCAGTTAAAAGTATCTCTGGGAATTCTCATTATCTGCTGATGTAGACCTGACCAAATGTAAACTGTGTCAACAAAATTATTCGCACACCCTCCGTCACTATGTGATGGAGTGCGAAAAGATACGTGAATTCAGAGACAATTCTATAACCAATGTTCCAGGGATGTGTAAATATTTCATTCAAAATGATCTGCTACCAGAAATTTTAGCCAAATATCCCCAGTTTGCTAACTGTAGGTAGTAACTGAGTGATTGTAACCTATCCACCGCTGCCCACTGGATGGGGGGCGGTGTGCAGGACAAACATATAAATTTTGACACTAGCTCTCCACATATGTCAGTTGCTTAATTTAGAACCTGTACTTGAGGTCGATCTCGAACCCATTGTTGATGTGACGACTTATATTAAATTTTGTAACTAGCTCATCAAGATTGTAACTTGCTTAGCTAAATGAATTGTGGGGTTCAGTCCCTGAGCCCATTATGTGCCTCTGTAACCCTTTCCACTACCGCCCACAAAATGGGTATGGGGTGCATAATAAATGAACTAAACTAAAAAACTGTCACTAATGACACTGTTGCAGATAAATGTATCTCGGTAATATATAGCTGTGCCACCACCTTCTTTATTAGGCCCACAGTTATGAATGGCTTTATAACCAGCTAAGTTGTAGAGTTGGGTATAGTCTTTATTTAGCCAAGTTTCTGTTAAAATAATGAACGATAAGTTAGTACCTAGTGCTGTGAGTAATGCATTTATATCGTCAAAATGTTAACCAAGTAGTCTAACATTTTGGTTGTAAATTGATAAGCAGGTGCTATTTTGGAGTTTGTTTTTAGCCTGTTGTACTGTGAAATACTTGCAATAACGATGATCAATGTGCTGGTTGGTGTAGATATGAGACAGAAGATTTTGATCAATATCAGTGTGCATAGAGATGCAGAGGGATCACGATACAAGATACACGATATAGCAAAACAGACGAATAGAAGCAAATACAATAAAATAGTAACAAATTAGAAGTAAAATAAAGATCCAATAGATAGCCAGGAAGAACACAGAAATGGCCACTGCCTTTAGGACGAAAGGCGGTGGAGTTTCTGATGGGGAAGGAAGAGACAATTGCGCACCGCGTTCCGCAAGGCGCGGTGCGGACAGTCTGGGTGGCATAAATAGGGCGGGAAGTGAAGTCTTGCCCTCACTCCATTTCCTGACACGGTCCACGATTCACGAAGCAGCTCCACGCTCAGCGCCGCGCCTCATCGACACGTGGGCCAGTACTCTATACTGCTTCTCCAGTCTGCTTTACTGTGTACACGAGATTTCTCAAGCAAATGGACCCCATCCCCGCTACTATGGTCCCAGATCTGACATTCTCTAATCCTTTGGGGCCTTCGACATCCCAGGCCGGTATGGCAGGGGCCCCCTGCCCTACTCAGCAAACCTTAAGGTAAGAGAGTTTCCTGTTCAAGTTAGTCAGGACTATCCCCAGTGCTGGCGTGTGATTGTGCCATCCCTCGCGGTCCGTTCGTGCCGCCTTAGCTAGTTCCCCTAGGACCTTCCGCCTGTTTGCCTGCCTGGGGTTGCAGGTACGCCTCCAGGTCGGGACTGGTGTGCTGGTTATCTGCGGCATCTCCACGTGGCCAGGATTCGGTGGCCCCGTGCCCCTGGGACCCGGCCCTAATGCATGCTCGGTGGAGCATTCGTCCCAGGTGTGCCCTTCGCTCACTTCCTGCCCTCACAGGGGTTTTATCTGGAGCCCGGTTTGCTGTGCCCCCTAGGATTGCCCCTAGGTGCCATGTTTCGCCCGCGCCTGGACGTGCGTGCACGGCCAGGCTCCCTACTGTGGTCTGGCATTGCCCTCTGTGGCGACACCACGTGGCTGGTTTCTGTGGACCTGAGCCCTGGGGACCAAGCCCGGTAGGCGGCGCCCATGTGGCTTGGAGCTCGGTGGAGCACTCGCCCCAGGGATGCCCTTCGCTTCCTCCCCCCCCCCCCCCCTCCCAGGCGTCTTCCCTGAAGTCCGGTATGTTGCGTCCCCTAGGCTTGTCCTTAGGGGCCAGGGTTCGTGACGCGCTCAGTTGTGCGTGCCCCGCCAGGCTCCCTGCGAGCGTCCTGGCGTCACCCTTGGTGGCGACGCCTCCTGGCCGGGTTATTTAGTTGTCTTTGTCCCTAGGGCCCGACCCTAGGGGCCCATGCCAAGGTCGGCATCACCCACGTGGCATGGCGCTCCGTGGAGAGCTTGCCTTGGGTTGTGTTCCGCTTCCTTCCTGTCCCTCTCCCCCTCGCCCACAGGCAGGGGACGCCCTTGTGGCGGCGGTGCCCCGGTGGGTAGGCCCAAACTTTGTCACCCGGCATGTTCTTCCACAGACGTTTGTCTGGACGGTGTAGCCCAGCTTGTTCGTTCCAGTTGTTTGTCCATCCGGTGTTGCTCGGTTTTGCCCATAACTAGACTTTTGTCTGGCTAGTGTAGCCCAGCCTGTTCGTACCTAGACGTTTGGCTGGCTCGTGTAGCCAGTCTGTTCATACCTAGACGTTTGGCTGGCTGGTGTAGCCCAGCCTGTTCGTCCCAGTTGTTTGTCTGGCTGGTGTAGCCCAGCTTGTTCGCCCCAGACGTTTGTCTGGCTGGTGTAGCCCAGCTTGTTTGTCCCAGACGTTTGTCTGGCTGGTGTAGCCCAGCTTGTTCGCCCCAGACGTTTGTCTGGCTGGTGTAGCCCAGCTTGTTCGCCCCAGACGTTTGTCTGGCTGGTGTAGCCCAGCTTGTTCGTCCCAGACGTTTGTCTGGCTGGTGTAGCCCAGCTTGTTCGTCCCAGACGTTTGTCTGGCTGGTGTAGCCCAGCTTGTTCGCCCCAGACGTTTGTCTGGCTGGTGTAGCCCAGCTTGTTCGTCCCAGACGTTTGTCTGGCTGGTGTAGCCCAGCTTGTTCGTCCCAGACGTTTGTCTGGCTGGTGTAGCCCAGCTTGTTCGCCCCAGACGTTTGTCTGGCTGGTGTAGCCCAGCTTGTTCGTCCCAGACGTTTGTCTGGCTGGTGTAGCCCAGCTTGTTCGTCCCAGACGTTTGTCTGGCTGGTGTAGCCCAGCTTGTTCGTCCCAGACGTTTGTCTGGCTGGTGTAGCCCAGCTTGTTCGTCCCAGACGTTTGTCTGGCTGGTGTAGCCCAGCTTGTTCGTCCCCAGATGTTTGCTTGCCCGGTGTCGCACGTTATGATCGGCCCAGCCGTTTGGTCCGACCGGCATAGCCCAGCCTGTTTGTACCCAGACGTTTCGCCCGTCCGGTGTAGCCGCCTGCTGTTCCCGCACGTACACGTCCCCTCCCGTTCTCACTGTTCTGTTCTACTCCTCCAGGGTAGGCACATGCTGTAGAGTGGTCTGTCGGCTTGGGTGGACTACGCTATGTTATATATCATTTATTTAAGTTTTTTCTAAATTAATTTATTACATTGTTCAGCTTTCAGGTATGCCTTGTATATACTTACTAATCCTGTTGCAGCGTTAAAGCAGTGTCCATTGCTGTGGGATACGCAAATAATTTGTTTTCACTTTTGAGCCTATTATTGTTTTAATCTAGACCAACTATTCCATGAATAAGTACTGTTTTAATTAACCAATCTATCCCATGAACATTACAGTTTTAATCTACCCAAACTATACCATGCATATATTACTGTTTAACCTAACCATCCTATACCTTGTATAGTCCTGCTTAATCTACCCAAATTATCCATGATTATCACTGTTTACTCTTTTATAATAAAATAATAAATAAATGTTTATTTAGGTAAGGTACATACATACAAGAGATTTGACAAAGTTTATTAGATTAATAAATAGAGCTAGTACATACAATGCCTAAAACCACTATTACGCAAAGCGTTTCAAGCAGGAAAAACATTAATGACTAAAGCTTAATACTAATGGGTATAAAGAATAAAATGTGTTGAGGACAAATAAAAATAGAGGTAAAAGAGGGGGGAACATGGCTGAAAAAGCAGCACAAATACAATTACAAATTATTACAGACAATTATTTGTTCAGCTTAAATACAAGTATATTATAATACGGTCTTAATCTATTTACTTGTTCAGTTTGAGTTTGTCTTGTATTTACTCCGCTATTTATTCTCCGTTTTCTAGCTCTGCTTAAGCCTCATGCCTATCTTGCTGTTTTGGCCTCGCTATGTTATTTATATTATTTATTTAAGTTTTCTAAAATTAATTTGTTACATAGTCCAGCTTCAGTTATGCCCGGTATTTACTTCATAATACTGTTGCAGTGTTAAAGCAATGTCCATTTCTAGTGGGATACTCAAATAATTTTGCTTTTCACTTTTGAGATTAATATTGTTTGAATTTTTCCAAAGTATATAACGAATAATACTGTCTTAATTAATATAAACAAACTATACCATGAATAATACGGTCTTAATATAACCAAACTATACCATGAATAATACTGTTCAATCTATCCAGGAATATTACTCTCTTAATCTATTTAACTGCTCAGCTTTTATTACATTGGCTTTTATTACGATAGCATTGGCTATCTGTCCGGTATTCTCACTCATTATGGTCACTTAACTTTACCTTTGCTTTTGTCTACTTGTGTATGTGACGGTTGCTGGTGTGGCAGCTGGGTCTCCCTTCCTCCTTTTTTCCCGTTAGTCCTACCGATGCTTACTTTTTCATCTTTCCGCAGTGGCGAGAAGCCGGATCACGCAGCAACTGCAACACGGAAGAGGGCTCGGGCGGCGTCGTGCGAGGACAACAGCGCAGTGGTGTGACGACGCAGCCGGCCTGGGCCAAGACAAAACCCGCCCGTTTCGCCTCCCCCTCCTCGGGGGACTCTGATATGGACGGCGACCACTCTTCCCAGAGGCCCCCTGCCGGCAAAGCGGCGGGTGGCACAGCGTCGCAGCCTCCACCCCTTTCGGCCGACGATTGGACGACGCTGCAGGCGCCCATCGCGCAGGCTCGGGGGCCCTCTCATGTCACACGCCTTCTGGGCATGGGGACCACGAGGCCGACCCTGCCGCGGCTGCCACAGCTGCCCTGCCCCTTCACCGACCGTCGCCCACGGGCCAGGGCCAGGGGGCATAAGTCGAGGCGACGTGCGAGCTCCTCCAGTCTGTCCTCCTTCCTTCCCAGTTCGGTAGCGTAGTTGCTCTGCCACCCTGAGGTTTTCCCTCGCGGCCAGCGGGCACTCGCCCTTGGGGGGGGAGGGGGTTCCGGCCTGCGGGGTGGGGGTGCAGCGCCCGTCCCCAAGTGTTCCGCTGTCCGCAGCTACTACTTTGACTTTACAGCCATTCTACTAGTAAGCCCTACCTTAAGTCAGGAAATTCTTTCTCCTTATTCCTCGGCGGCTCGGCCTCTGGCCTGGGGTTATTTTCTTCTCCAAATTCATATCAGGCTTTCCCAGTCTCTATGTAATTTTCTGCTGCCTGATTATTTTCCAGCTAGGGTTTCCATTATGTTAGGTTGTTCACTTATGGTGTCTTGACTGTTTTACTTAGAGTTAGATTTGTTACATTCGCCTCACTGCTAATTCTAGACAATAGGCCATTAGGTTTCTGCAGAGTTTGTTACTAGGCTACAAGATTACTTTTATTTTGCTATGGGTGTACAATTTAAGTTGTTTCGTGTACTTTGAGTTAGCCACGGCTATGTTATACATTTGTTAAGACCTACTTAGAAGCCTGTTTTACTTCTGCAGAATTATTTATCCTGTACTAATAAATTTACGCCCCCATAGGGGTGTCTTCCTTTCCCTGATCAGAAAGTTAGATAAAAGAAAAAACAAAAAATCAGTAGAGACTGACAATATAAATGTAAAATAAAAAATAATAAGATAAGTAATAATCAAAAAGTAAAATGATCTTAAAGATAGGTTAGCTTAGTAATGGTTAATTAAAATCCTATAATTAGTATGAACCTAAGAAAACAAAGTGAGCTCAAATAGATAATTCCCAAAAAAAGATGACATATAAATCTAAGTAAATCTAGAATTTTACTCTAGTATAAATCTAAGTGTAAAAATAAACAGGGTGAGAGTATATTCATGTGAAAGATTTTACTATGATACTGAGGTATATGCTTATATAAACAATTATACTATTAATTAATTCCAATAAATGATTACAAGAAACAAATACCAAGTTACTTTATATATAACAGGGGTAATAAAGAGCCCAGCTAGGTTTAGTGACAAGGGGATTAACTAAGACAAAATAATTAAGAGTAAAAAACAAGCAATGTCAACAACAAAGATGACAAACAAAAAATAAAAATTAAAATAAAAAACCTTTGGAAAGGAAAGGCAGAGCTTAAGTACACTTTGGTAGTATGTGAGACTACAAATTATGTTCTGGTTATTCAGCTGATATCCCACAGTCATCCAGGAAAGAAGTGAGGTGTGCCTCAGTGGTTATGACATAAGTTTTTCCAGAGTCAGTCTAATTCCTAGCTATTATTTTACCATCGCGCACAAAACAATGTTTAATAGCAGTGGATCTTTTGCAGATTCCACATAGTTTAAATAAGAGATTTGGCTGAATCTGGTTAGACATTCGTTCACATAAACATTGGATTTCATAGCGAATGCAGCAGTGATAAGGTCTGACTTGCGGGAGCAGCTATCTAATTTCACACGAATCTTCCTGTTATTTGTACCAGATGATTTCGTACCCACTCTATAAGCTGACTTGATGTCACTTGCTTCGATTGAATAATTCAACTTAGTACGCAATTCCTGGATCACGATGGCAGTACAGTCTTCTCTGTCAGTTTCATGGGGAAAATCATGTGATGAGATGATGACAGAATCAAGGAGCTTAAGTTGGTCTGATTCGTCTTGGGTTGCTGTTGTAGGGAGTTAAAATGGTTCTCTAACTTTTGTAACATCTCTTCTTGCTTCTTAGAGGTTTCTGCTAAAGTTAGTAACCGAGATCTGAAAAGAGCTTAATTCCTGTTCGAGGTGGCCAACTCTGGCAAACAGATCTTGGTTAATCTTGTGCATGGCCAAAGCATCACTCTTTAGCTTCATTATCAGGTCCGACTGCTCTCAGATTATAGACTTTTGGTCATCATGTATCTGAGTCAATAGTTTGAGCCATGGATTATCAGCGAGACGCTTAAAGTCGGAACATGGGGAGGCAGCTCGTTTAAGTTGCTCCATATGGTTACATAACTGTTGCATGGCTCGAGTCAGTGACAACGCTTCACTCAGCTGGGAAGGTTTGTTATTGTTGTCGAAGGGAGGGAGGGTACCCCTTCCCCCAGCAGCCACTAAGGGGGAGACAGCCGCGTTATTCCTGTTGCTAGCTTGGCTGGTTGGGTTCATCCTGATAGGTGTGCTATCTTTCTTTGCGGCCTTACCGACCTTAGAATTGTTTTGCATAGTAGCAGCAGCTAGAGATGTACGCAGGCAGATGGGGTAGACTCGTTGATGTGGCAGCAGCAAACGTCAGGATAGCTTCCTCCAGGGAGCAACACTAATGAGGTCGAGATGAGCTACTAGGTTAGGTTTTGTCGTATATTTAGTTCACTGGGTACTTATCTGCCTTCTGGGGTTGTTACATCATGTTTGGGATGTTGTGGGCTCAAGGAGCAGCTGATAAAGTTGGAAGGGCAGCAGGGTCGTCAGGAGCGGATGCGCGTTCGAGCGTGAATCAATTATCTCAGTGAATCGAATTACCTCAGTGTCCAGCCCGTCCTCCAAACAAAGATCCAAAAGTGCTTCCATGCACCCGCCAAACCCCCTGTTTATGAATGAAAAGCGGTTTACACACGACTCACAACTGCTGACATTCGAACATATCCGGAACAAGTGCTTCACTGACGAATTTTGTTCGAACCACAACGCTGTAAATGCTTCACCCACGTATTACAAATACAAATAATCGCCAACAGAACCTAAACACCTGACCTAACCTAACCTATGCCTATTTATATACAATATGCTAATATATTATAATATTAATTTATACTTGAGAAAATTCCCGTTTTGAATAAACAGCATGCTAAAATTTATGAATGCGTCTGTGGGGTTGACCGCTGAATGTAATGGACTTGAGTCGAGGACGGGTTGCAGCGTCTTAGTAAAATCTTGCTAATAAATATAATCTTACCCTGTTATTTTTTAAAAATTTAAATTTAATTGTAATTTGATTTATACATCATTCATTGTAATTAATTATTGAGCTCATTTTGTTTTCTTAAGATCATACTAATTATAGGTTCACAACTAAGCTATATTAAATAATTTACTTTTAAGATTATTTTTACTTTTATGATTATTATTTGTCTCTTTATTTTTTGCTATATATTATTCTTGTCAGTCTACTGATTTTTTCATCTCTCTTAACCTAACTTCTGTATCCTTCCTGGCTATCTACGGTGATCTTTACTCTACTTCAAATTGTTTCTATTTTTGTGTACCTACATTTATTGTTGTGTTTTGCTATAAAAAATTTCTATTTACAGCAGATTTAGTATTTAACTGTTTCTGTAATTGCTTATCTTATTGTATCGTGACATTATTGCATCTATATGCTTACTGATATTGATCCTGATCGAAATCTTCTGTCTCATATCCACACAAATCAGCACATTGATCATCATTATTACAGGTATTACACAGCAAATCTTGCAAAAAAAAAACCTCCTAAATAGCACCTGCTTATCAGTTTACAACCAAAATGTTAGGTCACTTGGTAAACATTTTGATGATATAAATGCACTACTCACAGCACTAGGTACTAAATTACCATTCATCATTTTAACAAACTTGGCTAAGTAATGACTATACCCAACTCTACAACTTAGCTGGTTATAAAGCCATTCATAACTGTAAGCCTAATAAAAAAGGTTGCACAGTAATATATTACAAAGATACCTTCCTCTGCAATAGTGTCATTAGTGATAGAGATGACTATTGTGAATATACCTTTGCCAAGTTCTCCAGTAAATCCCTTAAATTCTCCCTGACTATCGGTGCCATCTATAGATTTCCTAATACCAACATAGCTTCATTCTCAGTCAACGTAAGGAATCTTATCATAAATAACAATCTCAACAAAAATCACATCATTCTAGGCGGTGATTTGAATATTGACCTGGGTCTTCAAAACAACCCTCAAGTTGACTATTTCCGTAACAGCATGCACTCCTGTATACTAATCCCCACAATCACCAAGCCCACCCGAGTCACTCAAACATCTGCCACTACCTTGGATCACTTATGGACTAATATAACAGCTCCCCTTACATATGGGGTAATCTATGACAGAACAACTGACCACTATCCTACCTTCCTCATAGCAAACATGGACACAACACCACCAGAAAGCAGCAAACTCTCATTCAGGCTACACAGTGAATCAGCGTTTGGCAATCTCTCTAATGCACTTCACAATATTAACTGGGAATATGAATTTAATAATACACAGGATATAAACTCATTAACTAACCTCTTTCTCTCCAAAACTCTAAGCCTCTACAACACTTATTGTCCCCTCCTTACCAAACAAGTAACTGACAAAAGAAAAAACAATCCGTGGCTCACAAGTGGCATAATCAAATCAATCAACTTATTACACAGCCGACGCTGCTGAGTGCACGCTACGCTCCTCACTCTCTACGCTGTATTTCAGCCCATAAACTACCCCCAGATGATGTAGACCACCACCCACAGGCAGCTAAGTACATGGAGTCCAAGCATGTCATAGCACAATCAAAGTAACCAACCCAAATCGACTCATTCCATCGCAAACTAAATTCAAAACAATCCTCTCTGGCTGTGAGTACCTGTGCATGCTGCCCACCACCGCGCTGCCTGACGCAAGCTTCCACCACAACATATACTCCAGTCATCCTCGACCTATCATGTCTCCCAGGAACAAGACTGTGCAGGTAAATAAGAGCAATAAAGCCCCTAATATGGCATCCATCACGACAAATACTGACAGTCATCGTGTTTCTCCCTCTGGAAGCTCTGGGGCCTGTGGCAGCGGTGCTGCCCTCCCCTTCACCCCATTGAGCCAGGGAGCGGTGTCCTCTCAATCCTCTCCTATTACCATTCTTACATCCCAGTTTACGAAATTCAGGCGTGCTACTGGTCCCTCACCAGATTTCTCTAACTGGGCCGATAATCAGTGGGCCAAAAAGTTGTGCTCAGTCCTTGAGGCTCAAAATACGATCATCCTGAGTCTTCAAACTGAAAATCAAGCAAACTGTGCGATCCTCCATCAACAACAACAGGAAATAACCCTCCTCCGCGAGGATATTAGAAACTTGAGGGCTAGCCAAGATCAACTCCAGCATGACTTGAATGATCTCCGTGAGGAAAACATTCGTCTGAAATCCGATGAAGCCATAAAAAAACAAGAGGAAGCTCTCAGCAAAATGACTACATGTATCAATGCATTATCCGCCCAACGTTCCGTCACCCAGGATGAACAAGATCAGCAAAAGCTGCTTGACTCTGTAGTTGTGTCGTCCCAAGCTATTCCAGTGGAAAGCGAAGGTGAAAAGTGTATTGAAATTGTTTAGGATCTCTTAAAAAATCAATTGAAGGTCACTCTAAGCAAAACAAACATTATTGCTGCCTACAGAGTAGGCAAAAAGAACCCATCAGGACAAAACCAGCGGAAAATTCGCCTGAAGCTGGCTTCCCAGTCCACGAAATCGCATCTTGTCCGGACAGCTGCATCTCAACGACAGGGAATCTACATCAACGAGTGCTTGACTAGAAAAAGACAGCAACTCCTCTACCGCCTGCGGCAAATCCGTCATCAAAACCCAGATGCGATTCAACAGTGCTTCGTTAGAGATGGCTTGATTAAAATAAAAAAGACTTCAGTAGGTAAAATGTTTACAATTGCTACTGAGGATAACCTCAAAACTTTCCTCACCCAATGTGGTTTGTCTCACCTTATTATCACTCCCAATGAGTCAACATAATTAACCGCCTTGTCACCTAGTGCGGGCTAGGTATCCTAAGTCTCTGTTTCACTTCTTAAATTAATTTTTAATTTACTTTTTACTAGTCATTTATTGGACTTAATTAACTGAGTGCTAATATTTCTTTAGGTCTTATTAATTATACGATCATAACCAAACTACTTATAGTTAATAATCTTTCGCTTAAATTTGACTATGTTTATTATTCAACTTTTTTCTTTGATTTCATTTATTACCTAGGTCGCCTAGCCTCGCCTTACTCCCTTACTCCATTGTACCCCTGGCTTTGCCTGTGTCTTAAATGCAAATTATTACTTACGGTATACCTGAGAGTACCTGTAAGCCCCTTGTAAGCTACCTCATTTTTTATTATTTTTTTTTTGTTCATTTTGTGTTTGTTTTGTATAGTCTTGTTTATATATTTTTTCCCCCTCTTATATCAAAATTCTATTTTGTAATTGCCATTCTTGCCTTGTTTTCCTACAACCAGCCTTTTTATGCAGACAAGTATAGACCCAGAACTAAACCTCTTATCCACTATCTATGACAATCATCACTTCAATGGTCAAAATTGCAGATATTTTACAGCACATGATGTAAACAATGTATTAACACAATCACAATATCTCTATAATCAACTTGAACGTTAGATCTCTAGGTAAACACTTCGATGATGTTAGTGCCTTGATTGAAACTATTGACAACAAATTCTCTTTTATTATACTTACTGAAACGTGGTTGAAAGAGGATACTACTCAACTCTTTAACATGCCTAACTACTCGGCAATTCACAACTGTCGTCAAATTTAGAGAGGTGGTGGTACTGCTCTTTACTACCACCAAGAACTAACATGCTTAAAAGTAATTAGAACTAGAGACTGCTGTGGAGAGTATATCTTCGCCAATTTCAGAGTCAAGGGTTTGAGTTTGTCCTGTCTGTGGGTGCAGTCTATAGAATTCCTAACACTGATGTGTCCGAATTCAACTCAAACCTTAGAAATCTAATACTAGGTAACAGACTGAACAAAAACCATCTAATTATCGCAGGGGACTTTAATATTGACCTCTGCGAGCCTGAACACCCTACTGCTGTTAGCTTCCTCAACTGTATGAATTCCTGCTTCCTCATACCCTTAATCACTAGACCTACTAGAATCACTGATAGTACTGCCACGACTCTAGATCACATCTGGACCAACATAACCTCTCCTCTTACTTCAGGTAGAATCACCGATAACACTACAGACCATTACCCCACAGTTCTCTTAACTAACATTAACAATCCACCTCTAGAGACAAGGGAGTTAAGCTTTAGGCTGCACAATGAAACTGCTATAGCCAATTTTATAACTGCTGCTGATAATGTCAACTGGGAGTTCGAGTTAAGTAACACAGGGGACATCAACCTAGCAGTGCAATCTTTTCTTCAAAAAACTCTCAGCCTCTATAACACCCACTGTCCTATGCTTACAAAACAAGTCACAACCAAAAGGCTTAAGAATCCTTGGCTTACAAAGGAAATACTTAAATCCATTAATAAAAATCATGATCTTGAGAAGAAGTATAGGTTAGGAACCGTCTCCAAAGAATTCTCAAAGAATTACTCGTTATTGCTATCTAAAATAATTAGACGAGCCAAACTGTGTAAGAAGTATAGATTAGGAACTGTCTCCAAAGAATTCTCAAAGAATTACTCGTTATTGCTATCTAAAATAATTAGACGAGCCAAAACTAAATACTACGAAGATAAATTTACCCAAATAAAGAGCAACATTAAAAAAACTTGGAGCACAATTTCACAAATATTGGGATCAAAGAAGATTTTAAATAACAAACCAACACTCCTGTCCAATAACGATGGTCAGCTTTCAGCCTCTGATTCTGCTATTGAGTTCAATAGGTTCTTCTCTTCCATTGGGTCATCCCTTGCAAATGATATTCCATCCTCCAGTACTGATGTTAAGGACTATCTTACAGGTAACTATCCACAGTCTCTACCTAAAGCCTACTAATTCCACTGACGTTAACGAGATAATCCTTTCCCCTAACCCTTTAACTGCGCTGCGCCTGCAGGCCCAGGCTTTGGGTGCGCAACGCGCCTCCGGGTGTTTGTATTTTTCATGTCCAATTTAAAAGTGGTGCGCGGTGACGTGGGTATGGAATGGGTAGCTGCGGGCCCCAGTGATCGTCTGCCATCTTGCAAAAAAATCCCAGCATGCCCCGCGGCCGTGGGGAGCCCCAGTTCCCAAGCAGCAACCATGTCTGACACATCGTCAATGAGCTCCCGTTCCACGGCGATCCGCGGTCATGGAAAACGACTCTCTGAGGAGGAAATTTGCGGTATATTGTATGACGACAGTGCTATGGATGATGACCTGGACTATGATCCAGAGAAAGATCTGACACAGAGGTCCGATAAGAGTAAGGGGGAAACACAAGTGGATGATGTGGCAAGCGTGTACGGTACACGCTCCCCGCCCGGCCTGTCTCGCCGCCCTGGGTCAACACCGTTATCATCACCACCATCATGTATGTCCCCAGATGCTAGTTCATTATTCATTGACAGTACATGTGACGAATCGTTCTCGGGGTTCAGCGACGTTGGCTCTGATACGAGTAGTGTGGACGACCCCAGTACTAGCAGTAGGGGTGGTACCAGGCGGGGTTTTGCTGCCTCAGCAACATGTGCAGGCAGGCGGCGGCGTGTCTCCCAGCATGACGACAGTGGGCCCTCAACATCAGGTGTTCGTGGTAGGCCTATGGTTCGGAAATCTGCTTCAGCATCAAGCATACTCTCACGCAGCTCCAGGAGCAGCAGCAGACGACGTAGCCGTGGTTTTGGTGCCCGTGGTGGTGTTGGCCGTGGTGTTGGCACCTACACCAAACCCCCTGGCGTACTTGTGTGGGAGGATTGCGCCACATTTGTGCCCCAAATACCAACGTTTGTTGATATCGTCGTTGGTGTTACAGCTTTATTCCCGTATACCGGTGATGATATGGCGGACATGGAATATTTCCAGGTATATTTCGACAATGTCTTCATGGACCATCTTGTGACCGAGACAAACACATACGCCCACACCCTCATAGACGGCGGCATATTACCTGCCTCACGCAATGGAAGGATACGACAATGGACAAGATGTACGTGTTTCTCGCTATATGTATGATGATGAAACACTCCGAGAAAGCTGTCGTCCAGGAATATTGGAACAAAGACAGCCTTGTTCCATCGCCCATCTTCAACCGTTATATGTCACCGGATAGGTTTCTGTTGATTCTGAGGTGCCTGCATTTCGAAAATAGTGCAAACGAGGACAGGGAAGACAGACTGTGGAAGGTACTCAAGGTATTTAGCGACCTGAGAGGGAAGTTCAGGGATTATTTTGTACCTGGACAGAATGTCGTTATCGACGAGTCGCTTGTATTGTTCAAGGGCAGACTGGCATTCAAACAGTACATCCCTTCCAAGCGGCACCGTTTTGGCCTCAAGTTTTTTGTGCTGTGCGATTGTGAGACTGGTATCGTCCTGGACATGATCTTGTATTCCGGTACAGACGTCGACATACCAGCTCAAGATGAACACGGGTTCTCCGGCAGTGTCGTAAAAACCCTGATGGAGCCGTTGCTGAACAAGGGCCATGTGCTGTTCACCGACAACTATTACACCAGCCCCTGTTGACCAGATACCTCCTCGCCCACAACACCGGCGTATGTGGCACTGTGAAGCTCATCAGGAAGGAAATGCCAGTGTTCGGTATAGGTATAGGTGTGGGTGAGTGCCAGCTGCGCAAGTGTGACAAGATGCTGTCAGTGCGGTGGAAGGACAGACGCGAAGTGAATATGCTGACAACGATTCACACCGGTGCCATGTTGGACACTGGCAAGGTCCATTTTCAGACACACAACCCCATGTACAAGCCAGACTGTGTCATAGACCATAACGTGAACATGCGCCTCGTCGATAAGTGTGACATGATGGTTGGTGGTGTGGAGTGTGTACGCAGGTCAGTGAAGTGGACGAAAAAGTTCCTCTTCCACCTCATGGATGTTGCAGTGCTCAACTGCTACAATGTAACACTGTAAAAGTGTTTTAGTTTAATACATATATATAGTACATGAGTCAGAGACAGGGATTAGAGAAGGCGCCAGTTTGTCCACCGGAAAGTCACACCTCAAAGCGTTAATGACCTCAAGTGACCTGAGGACAGATCATGAGAATTTCACCTTGCTTCCGCTAAGCTTATAATTGGAGCCGGGTAGCCTTCAAACATGCCGACGTTTAAGGAGTGGCTTGGTAGAGTGCCGGAGGCTATCTACTTGTGGGCGGAGTTAGCTACTAGGTTCCCCAATATAAACTCGGAGAGCTATCGAGCTTGAAGCATTAACAGACAGAACGGCAGTCAGCAGAGCAGAGGAGACGGCCCTAGCAGGGAGGCTGTCGGCCGGCAGGGCGGGAGTCTCTGTCAACTACAGACCCCCCCCCTCTCTATCCAGCTATAGGCAGAGACACTTGGTGAGTTGAGCAGTAAGGTGACTTGGTCGTGTTTACATATGTTGTGTGATGATCAGGGGCAGTCAAGTTGTAGGGTTCTCGAATTCTTGGATGATAACTCACTTTGCATATTAAACTGGAACATTTTAATTGAATTGCTAAATTATGATACTTCATGTGAAATATAATTATGAATTTATTATTTAAATTGTGTTTAACTTTGTTCCCTAGAGCTTTGAGTTGAGGTGAGAAAGCCTCTGTGGTTACTGGTTTCATGATATTAATGAGTACATGTTTGGAGTTGATACATGGTATTAACATCTTTTGAGAATATTTTGATACAGACAAGTTCCATTCCTTGTCTTGTATGTAATGGTCTAGAATGGATGGTGGCAGCATTTCGTCTTCTACTATCTACTCTTCTACTTCTACTATCTACTCTTCTACTTCTACCTATCTACACCTCTCCCTCCACCCCTCTCTGAACTCTCACTTTCAACTACTGACCCTCCTCGCTCCTCCCACCTCCCTACCTCTCACCCCAAACCCTCACTAATTACTTCACTATTCATTTCTTTCCTTTCGTTTTCTCTTATACGTTTGTGGCAATGATTATGTATTCTAGAGTTCTCTCTAGAGTTTCGGGTAACTGATCAAGTGACGGCGCCTTGTAGTCTTAGCACCTAGGTAGTCAAATACCTAGGTTACAAGGTGTTGAACGAGAGAGGTTGCCTTAGGAACTCTGGGAGTGCTCTAGAATAGTTAGCTAACTGGGGACGGGATAACGGACTAGAGAGAGCTGTTTTCCCCGGCCTCGTTAGTTAACTGGGGGGTGGAATAATGGACAAGATAGAGCTATTTCCCCCCACCCCCCGTTACAACAATACGTACCTGGTGAAGTCCGGCAGGAAACCGTCTATACGTACCTTCAGTGCCAGCGTGGTGTCACAGCTGCTGGTAAAGTATGGCAAGGAGGGCTCCGTAGTACCCTGCAGGGTGCAAGCAACGATGCCACACGCAGCCCCAGACAGACTGCGGGGTAATGAGAACTTCGGGGTACACAGGCTGGAGTATATGCCAGGCACAGCATCACGGGAGAAGGGTAAACATGCATGCATAGTCTGCAGGAACACCACACGCAGACCACAAAAGAATAGATGCATCAGCACCTGGTGCATGGATTGCAAGGTGCCACTCTGCCCCGTTGGCTGTTTCGCAGCATATCACACACTCGCGGAGTACTGAGTGTGTGTATATAGTGTGTGATACTGTACAGTGTGTATATATAATGTACATATCAATATATTTGCGTGATATATTAGATTAGATACATCGGTTCGGCACGTAAAATGTAATAAAATGTATTTGGAACTGTGCGCAAAAATTGTGCAAAAATATATTCGTGGCAACTCGCGCGCCCCGCCTCGGGCGCCTTACCGGCCCCGGGAGCATACTGCTCTGGCGCACGGGGAATGATGACATCACGCCCCACCTTTCGGACCCCATAGCAGCCAAAGTAAGTACAATTTCGAACTTCCATTGCTATACCCATATACAGGGAGGTGTTTTTGACACTTTCAGAAGAAAAAATGATTTTTTCCCAAGGTTTCATTTCCTGCGCACTGGGGAGATGTCTCATTTATAGGCCGCACAATTAAAGGGTTAAAACCAAGTCTAGTGCCCTTGAGGAGATACCAACTTTAATTTACAAAAAAGCCTCCAGATCTTTAGCCCCTGCTATTGCATTGCTCTTCAACAAGTCACTTGAACTCCAAACCTTTCCAGACATTCTAAAAAAAGCAAGAGTAACCCCTGTCCACAAATGTGGTGATCTCACAGATGTTAACAATTACAGACTTATATCAATCCTGCCTAACTTGTCAAAAATATTCGAAAAACTAATCTACAAGCAGCTTTACTCTTTTCTAGCCCAACACAATATACTTAGCTCTTGTCAATATGGCTTCAGACCCAAAAAAAAAAACACTAACGATGCACTTATTAGTATGATTAACTTGATTCACGCAGCTCTTGATAAAAAGGAGTTCCCTGTTGGGTTATTTGTGGACCTGCGTAAGGCTTTTGACACTGTCAACCACCAAAACCTTCTTCTTAAATTACATCATTATGGAGTCAGAGGACACTCCCTGCAATACCTCAAATCTTATCTTACTGACAGGCTCCAGTATGTTTCTGTGAATAATACAATTTCTCCCACCCTACCCATCAACATTGGTGTTCCTCAGGGCAGCATACTTGGCCCTCTCCTCTTTCTCATCTACATTAATGACCTTCCAAATGCCTCCCAACACCTCAAACCAATTCTATTTGCTGATGACACAACCTTCATTTACTCCAGTCCTGACCCCCTTGCTCTAAATGCCACAGTAAATACTGAGCTAGAGAAAGTCCATCTTTGGCTAACTGCCAACAAACTCACCCTTAACATTAACAAAACGTTTTATATTCTGTTTGGCAATAAATCTTCTAATCAAATAAATCTCAATATAACCAATACCCAAATTTGTAACAAATTAGATGGCAAATTCCTTGGCGTTCTCATCGACCACAAGCTGAATTTCCAGGGACACATTCTAAATATATCAAAAAAAGTTTCAAAAACTGTTGGCATTCTTTCTAAGATCAGATATTATGTACCCCGCCCTGCCCTGGTGACTCTCTATTACTCCCTGATCTATCCATATCTCAACTATGGTATTTGTGCTTGGGGTTCTACTACCCAAAATCATTTACGTCCTCTAATTACTCAACACAAAGCTGCTATTAGGACAATATCCAACTCTAGCCCCAGACATCACTCGGTACCCCTACTCAAATCTCTGAATATGTTAGATATTAAGTCACTGCACATTCTCTCGTGTGTATTATACAAATATAAAATGCTGAACTGTAATGCCAAGCCTGACCTCAAAAGTTTCATTGAAGGTTGTAACAGAACCCATGAGCATCACACTAGAAATAAATACAGTTTTGATATTTCAAGAGTACGACTTAATCAAACGAAAAATACTCTACAAATCAAGGGACCCAGAATGTGGAATGACTTTCCCAACCATATTAAAGACTGTACCTCTCTCAACCAGTTTAAGGTAAAACGAAGCACTTCCTAATAAATTCCCTGTATCCTACCTTACACCTCTATTGTCAACCCATGTCTGTTTTTTTTTTTTTAACAACACTGTTTGTCGACCTAATTGTTATTTGTGCTGCTTTTTCAGCCATGTTCCCCCCTTTTTGTCTTTATTTTTATTTGTTCTCAACACATTTTAGTCTTTATACTCAATTAGTATTAAGTTTTAGTCATTAACGGAAAGCGAAACGCTTTGTGTAATAGTGGCTTTAGGCATTGTATGTACTAGCTCAATCTATAAATCAATAAAATTTTGGAAAATCTCTTGTATGTATGTACTTTACCTGAATAA